>NC_053391.1:536739903-537011998 GCF_905171765.1 Bufo bufo | reverse complement strand
TCCTGACCTCCTGTTCAGTCTGCACACTGCAGAAAGACGCAGCAGTTGGAACCTGTGTTTCGTCATCATCAGAGACGTGCTGATGTGGTATTCCCATGTCCTCATCATCAGGAAACATAAGTGGCTGTGCGTTAGTGCATTCTATGTCTTCCACCGCTGGGGAAGGGCTAGGTGGGTGCCCTTGGGAAACCCTGCCAGCAGAGTCTTCAAACAGCATAAGAGACTGCTGCATAACTTGAGGCTCAGACAGTTTCCCTGATATGCATGGGGGTGATGTGACAGACTGATGGGCTTGGTTTTCATGCGCCATCTGTGCGCTTTCTGCAGAAGACTGGGTGGGAGATAATGTGAACGTGCTGGATCCACTGTCAGCCACCCAATTGACTAATGCCTGTACCTGCTCAGGCCTTACCATCCTTAGAACGGCATTGGGCCCCACCAAATATCCCTGTAAATTCTGGCGGCTACTGGGACCTGAGGTAGTTGGTACACTAGGACGTGTGGCTGTGGCTGAACGGCCACGTCCTCTCCCAGCACCAGAGGGTCCACTAACACCACCACGACCATGTCCACGTCCGCGTCTCTTACTAGATGTTTTCCTCATTGTTACCGTTCACCACAATATGAAAAATATTATTTGGCCCAATGTATTGAATTCAAATTCAGGCCTTTTTTTTACAGACACCTAACACTATCTATTTAGGTACCATATTACACTAATACAGGCACAGCAGTAATGACAGATTTAGCTGAATATAAATTTGAGGCCTATTATTTAGGCGCTGGGTGACAGGTATACGTTTACGGACAGAATTAGACTTGGATATGCACAGTAGCGTGTGTGTGAAGTTATTGAGAATGACCCTATCAGCACCTTGAATCTAATATACCCTTTTAGGGATAGATTTAAAGTAGGCCTGATACAGCAGAAACCACTAATTTAGAAAATTGCTAGGTTGGGAATTGTATTTCAACCCAGAACAAAAACTGTGCTTTGACAGACACAAAATAACTTGAGCAGCTACAGCAATAGCCACAGATTTAGCTGAATATAAATTTGAGGCCTATTATTTAGGCGCTGGGTGACAGGTATACGTTTACAGACAGAATTAGACTTGGATATGCACAGTAGCGTGTGTGTGAAGTTTTTGAGAATGACCCTATCAGCACCTTGAATCTAATATACCCTTTTAGGGATAGATTTAAATAACCACACTATTGATGGTTAAATAGACTTTGTGGCAGCTTGCCCCTGATTTAGGATATAGCCAAAAAATAACCACACTATTGATGGTTAAATGGACTTGGTTGCAGCTTGCCCCTGATGTAGGATATAGCTAAAAAACAACCACACTATTGATGGTTAAATGGACTTGGTGGCTGCTTGCCCTTGATGAAGGATATAGCCAAAAAATAACCACACTATTGATGGTTAAAAGGACTTGGTGACAGCTTGCCCCTGATGTAGGATATAGCAAAAAATAACCACACTATTGATGGTTAAATGGACTTGGTGGCAGCTTGTGCTGGCGCACCACAAGCCACAAAACGGCCACCGATCACCCCAGAAAAAAAAAGTGACTGAAAAACGCTCTGGGCAGCCTAAAAACAGTGAGCAATTGAATAGCAGCAGTTCAATGATCCACAGCTGTAGATCGATCACTGTCTTAAGTGTTTTGGAGGAGTTAATCACTGCCTAATCTCGCCCTAACGTCGCAGCTGCAACCTCTCCCTACACTTGCAACAGCAGAGTGACGTACAGCGCTACGTGACCCAAGCTTATATAGAGGCTGGGTCACATGCTGCACTGGCCAATCACAGCCATGCCAATAGTAGGCATGGCTGTGATGGCCTCTTGGGGCAAGTAGTATGACGCTTGTTGATTGGCTGCTTTGCAGCATTTCAAAAAGCGCCAAGAAAGCGCCGAACACCGAACTCGAACCCAGACTTTTACAGTTCGGGTTCGCTCATCCCTATCAGCCATCTCTTTTCCTTAATAATGAAACTGCCAATTCCATTATTAAAATTGGGTATTCTAGGGGACCAGGGATCTGGATGTGCCCTCCAGGGAAAATTATCTTCCTCATCATTTATCATCCTAAAAGGGTATATTACATTGATAATATCAACAAGACATCTACTCATACTGAAAACATAGATGAACATTAGTAACAGGTAACAACAATACCACATTCTCTTTTGGTTTACATTTAGCATAAGGATCAGGTGGTGAAAAATAAAAATAAGGTATGAAAGATAAGAAAATAATATAGAAAGTGTAAAGTACACCAGGTGAATAGTAAGGTAGTAAGGTAGGGGGGATAACGGATCTGTTTCAGTGCCCTTATATCAAGATAATGGTCCAGTTAGACCAAAGGGGAGATAAAGACGACAGAAACAAAAGGAGGAAGATAAAATAAGATAAATCCAATAAGGGTGAAAAGGAGGTATTTAAGAGGATGGGAGTGACAAAGGTAATACGTGACCGCATATTCATCTGTGTAGTGGATTTTCACTCTCCCAAAGGAAGTCTTCTTGGGGTGGTTTTCAGGTTTCCTCTTCTGGTTCTTTGCTGCTTGGGGGTATGTTGTTTGTCCCAGGATTCAGTAGGAGGGAGAGCAGGTAGTCCGCATAGGTCTTGAACTGGGTCTTAGTCCTGGATATCCAGTGGGGCAATATTCAGATGCTCATAGACTGGGTCCAAATCTACAAACCGGATTCCAAAAAAGTTGGGACACTATACAAATCGTGAATAAAACTGAATGCAATGATGTAGAGGTGCCAACTTCTAATATTTTATTCAGAATAGAACATAAATCACGGAACAAAAGTTTAAACTGAGAAAATGTACCATTTTAAGTGAAAAATATGTTGAATCAGAATTTCATGGTGAAAGATCTGGACTGCAGACTGGCCATTTCAGTACCCGGATCCTTCTCCTACGCAGCCATGATGTTGTGATTGATGCAGAATGTGGTCTGGCATTATCTTGTTGAAAAATGCAGGGTCTTCCCTGAAAGAGATGACGTCTGGATGGGAGCATATGTTGTTCTAGAACCTGAATATATATTTCTGCATTGATGGTGCCTTTCCAGACATGCAAGCTGCCCATGCCACACGCACTCATGCAACCCCATACCATCAGAGATGCAGGCTTCTGACCTGAGCGTTGATAACAACTTGGGTTGTCCTTGTCCTCTTTGGTCCTGATGACATGGCGTCCCAGATTTCCAAAAAGAACTTTGAATCGTGACTCGTCTGACCACAGAACAGTCTTCCATTTTGCCACACTCCATTTTAAATGATCCCTGGCCCAGTGAAAACGCCTGAGCTTGTGGATCTTGCTTAGAAATGGCTTCTTCTTTGCACTGTAGAGTTTCAGCTGGCAACGGTGGATGGCACGGTGGGATGTGTTCACTGACAATGGTTTCTGGAAGTATTCCTGAGCCCATTCTGTGATTTCCTTTACAGTAGCATTCCTGTTTGTGGTGCAGTGTTGTTTAAGGGCCCGGAGATCACGGGCATCCAGTATGGCTTTACGGCCTTGACCCTTACGCACAGAGATTGTTCCAGATTCTCTGAATCTTCGGATGATGTTATGCACAGTTGATGATGATAGATGCAAAGTCTTTGCAATTTTTCGCTGGGTAACACCTTTCTGATATTGCTCCACTATCTTTCTGCGCAACATTGTGGGAATTGGTGATCCTCTACCCATCTTGGCTTCTGAGAGACACTGCCACTCTGAGAAGCTCTTTTTATACCCAATCATGTTGCCAATTGACTTAATTAGTGTTAATTGGTCTTCCAGCTCTTCATTATGCTCAAATTTACTTTTTCCAGCCTCTTATTGCTACTTGTCCCAACTTTTTTGGGATTTGTTGACACCGTGAAAATTGCAATCAACGTATTTTTCCTTTAAAATGATACATTTACTTGGATTAAACATTTGATCTGTCATCTACGTTCTATTACAAATAAAATATTGACATTTGCCATCTCCACATCATTGCATTCAGTTTTTATTCACAATTTGTTTAGTGTCCCAACTTTTTTGGAATCCGGTTTGTACATGTGAGGAAGTGGACATCCTGCGACCTTCAAAAACAAACGTGAGGCCAAAGGGAAATGTCCATCTATACATGGTGTTATTTCTCCTGAGCCAATCTGTTAACGGTTTAAGAGCTCTTCTTTCCCTGAGGGTGGATTGTGCAAGGTCTTGAAAGACTAGGATGTCATGGCCATCCCACTGCACAGCTTGTATATCTCTGGCTTTATTAAGCACAGCTTCTTTCACTGGGAAGCTTAGAAATTTACAGATGACATCTCTGGGTGGTGCTGAAGGAGCAGGCTTGGGCTTCAGGGTTCTGTGAGCTCTTTCTAACAGAACTTCTTGTACCGAGTCGGGACCCAATAAAGATGAGCAAATTTGTACTATAGTGTTGGGGATGTCTCCCTGGGCAACCGTTTCTAGTATCCCTCTAAAGCGGAGATTATTGCGGCGGCCTCTGTTTTCCTGATCTTCTAATGAATTGTAAAGTGAATTCAGGTTTAGTTGCACTGCCTGCAGTTTTTGTGTAACTGCTGCTTGGTGATCTAACAGGACGATTTGCGTGTCTTCCAGCACCTCTACTCTGCGGCCTATATGGCGGACATCCTGTTTTATCGCGCCTATGTCAGCGCTTAGTGGTTCTAGTGCAGTCGCTAGTGAGGCAGTCAGAGTGTCTCTGAGATAAGAACGGGATATCGGGAGGGTGTCAGATTCTTCCTCATCTCCCTGTGCGCCGAGAGAAGATTCTCCCTGCTTTCGACTGGCTTCATGTGGAGATGCCGGCGCCATCTTGGCTACCCTGTTAACGTAAGTGGAAGCAGCCTTTTTTATAAATTTATCCATGTCACCGCTTGTAATGGATGATTTCGGGTGAGCGGCAGGTTCCCCCGCTTTAGAGCCTCCGATCTTCACCATAATTTGACCGATTCAAGCGAAAGTCCAAGCTAGAAGGGCACTTTTCAAACGGAGCTCGTGCTTCACACAGCCATTCAGCTCGGCCGCAGGCTCCGCCCCCCAGTGGGACAATTCTAATCCATTTAAATCTCTGGTATAATTTTTTAATTTGCTTATAGACAACTGAAATGGGTTTGGCTATTCCAGTTAGGTGAAATATAGTAGGGTGGCCCATATAGAGACTTAGTGTAGGATCAAGGTAAAAAATTGAAGGTCTTTAGAGGAAAGAATTTTATGGTGCACTGAGGAAGCATAATTGGTGATAGAGACCTCGAGCAAAGTATTGGGTTAATATCTTGAAATGACCTGGAAATATTCATAGCTGCCAACAGACCCAAATTTGCAGGTTCTGTCTCTGATTTTAAAGGACAGTCGCAGCACATGTGGGCTGTCCTTTGGCAAAAGTAGGTGGTGTATGCAAGCCTTGCCCATAAGTAGCAGTCTCAGGTGGACTTCGGGACATCCCAAGGTGGAGCTTAAATATACTAAATTTAACAACTAGAGATGGCCTTGCAGTTCGCCCAGCGGTCGTTTCGCAGCAAACTTTGCTCGTTCGCGGTTCGCCGAACGGGTGAACATATGGCTATGTCCACTAGCGCCATATTCTTTTACATTATGAAGAACTTTGACCCATGACACATCCATCAGGTGGTACAGGACAGCTAATTAAGACGTTTCAGTACATGGACATACCCCCTACCTTATAAATTAAACCCGATCTGGTCGCCATTTTACATTCAGTCTTTTGACAGTGTAGGGAGAGGTTGCTGTGTGGAGCAGGGACAGACTGTTAGGGACAACAAGCGTTAGCTAATAGTGACAAACACTATTGGAACAAATAATTTCTACTGGTGTTATATACCAGTTGCCCCCCAAAAAAACTGATTGAAGGCGGAGCCTGGCCGTTGATGCAGATGGCTGTGTGAAACCTCGACTCCTCCATACCTAAGTGAATATAACCAATTTTACAGCGGTGACCAACTCCAAAATGGTCAAGTACGGGAGAGAAAGGGGTTCTGACCCCCCTGATACACCGAGAACCCAAAAGAGCCAACAAGCTATGCAGCGTTTCCTCAAGAAGAAAGCCCTTCACTCACCAGGCACGGGCCCTAAGATGGCGGCGGCAGCAGCATGCACTGAGGAAGGAGAGGAATCTGATGCGGACAGCTCGCAGGGGGAAGTAGTGGAAACTTGGGACGCCTCACCGGTGTCAAAGTCCTTCCTAAACAAGGTACTGGGGCAGGCACTTGAAAAAGCCATAAAGCCAGTACTGTCCGAATTGTCTGATATAAAATCGGAGCTTACACAAATGGGACACAGAGTGGAGAAGCTGGAAACTGCGACTCAGGAGCTGGTAAGGCACTCCACAGGAATGGCGGAATACCTCGACATGCATACCGCAGAGTTCAACAGAGCGATGTTAATGCTAGAGGATCAAGAAGGCGAAAACAGAAGGAGAAAGCAGAAGGCGAAACATTCGCATTAACCACTTCAGCCCCTTTAGCTTAAACACCCTTAATGACCAGGCCACTTTTTACACTTCTGCACTACACTACTTTCACAGTTTACACTACTTTCACAGTTTATTGATAGGTCATGCAACTTACCACCCAAATGAATTTTACCTCCTTTTCTTCTCACTAATAGAGCTTTCATTTGGTGGTATTTCATTGCTGCTGACATTTTTACTTTTTTTGTTATTATTTGAAATTTAATGATTTTTTTGCAAAAAAATGACATTTTTCACTTTCAGTTGTAAAAATTTGCAAAAAAAAACGACATCCATATATCAATTTTTCTCTAAATTTATTGTTCTACAAGTCTTTGATAAAAAAAAAAATGTTTGGGTAAAAAAAAAAATGGTTTGGGTAAAAGTTATCGCGTTTACAAACTATGGTACAAAAATGTGAATTTCCGCTTTTTGAAGCAGCTCTGACTTTCTGAGCACCTGTCATGTTTCCTGAGGTTCTACAATGGCCAGACAGTACAAACACCCCACAAATGACCCCATTTCGGAAAGTAGACACCCTAAGGTATTCGCTGATGGGCATAGTGAGTTCATACAACTTTTATTTTTTGTCACACGTTAGCGGAAAATTATGATTTATTTTTATTTTTATTTTTTTTCTTACAAAGTCTCATATTCCACTAACTTGTGACAAAAAATAAAAACTTCCATGAACTCACTATGCCCATAACGAAATACCTGGGGGTGTCTTCTTTCCAAAATGGGGTCACTTGTGGGGTAGTTATACTGCCCTGGCATTTTAGGGGCCCGAATGCGTGAGAAGTAGTTTGAAATCAAAATCTGCAAAAAATGGCCTGTGAAATCCGAAAGGTGCTCTTTGGAACGTGGGCCCCTTTGCCCACCTAGGCTGCAAAAAAGTGTCACACATCTGGTATTTCCGTACTCAGAAGAAGTTGGGCAATGTGTTTTGGGGTGTCATTTTACATATACCCCTGCTGGGTGAGAAAAATATCTTGGTCAAATGCCAACTTTGTATAAGAAAATGGGAAAAGTTGTCTTTTGCCAAGATATTTCTCTCACCCAGCATGGGTATATGTAAAAGGACACCCCAAAACACATTGCCCAACTTCTCCTGAGTACGGTGATACCAGATGTGTGACACTTTTTTGCAGCCTAGGTGGGCAAAGGGGTCCACATTCCAAAGAGCACCTTTCGGATTTCACCGGCAATTTTTTACAGATTTTGATTTCAAACTACTTCTCACGCATTCAGGCCCCTAAAATGCCAGGGCAGTATAACTACCCCACAAGTGACCCCATTTTGGAAAGAAGACACCCCAAGGTATTTCGTGATGGGCATAGTGAGTTCATGGAAGTTTTTATTTTTTGTCACAAGTTAGACTTTGTAAGAAAAAAAAAAAGTCATCATTTTCCGCTAACTTGTGACAAAAAAAATAAAATTCTAGGAACTCACAATGCCCCTCACGGAATACCTTGGGGTGTCTTCTTTCCAAAATGGGGTCACTTGTGGGGTAGTTATACTGCCCTGGCATTCTAGGGGCCCTAATGTGTGGTAAGTAGTTTGAAATCAAAATGTGTAAAAAATGACCTGTGAAATCCTAAAGGTGCTCTTTGGAATGTGGGCCTCTTTGCCCACCTAGGCTGCAAAAAAGTCTCACACATGTGGTATCGCCGTACTCAGGAGAAGTTGGGCAATGTGTTTTGGGGTGTCTTTTTACATATACTCATGCTGGGTAAGAGAAATATCTCGGCAAAAGACAACTTTTTCCCATTTTTTATACAAAGTTGGCATTTGACCAAGATATTTATCTCAACCAGCATGGGTATATGTAAAATGACACCCCAAAACACATTGCTCAACTTCTCCTGAGTGCGGCGATACCAGATGTGTGACAATTTTTTGCAGCCTAGATGCGCAAAGGGGCCCACATTCCTTTTATGAGGGCATTTTTAGACATTTGGATCCCAGACTTCTTCTCACGCTTTAGGGCCCCTAAAATGCCAGGGCAGTATAAATACCCCACATGTGACCCCATTTTGGAAAGAAGACACCCCAAGGTATTCAATGAGGGGCATAGCGAGTTCATAGAAATGTATTTTTTTTGGCACAAGTTAGAGGAAATTGATTTTTTTTGTTTTTTCTCACAAAGTCTCCTTTCCGCTAACTTGGGACAGAAATTTCAATCTTTCATGGACTCAATATGCCCCTCACGGAATACCTTGGGGTGTATTCTTTCCGAAATGGGGTCACATGTGGGGTATATATACTGCCCTGGCATTTTAGGGGCCCTAAAGCGTGAGAAGAAGTCTGGAATATAAATGTCTAAAAAATTTTACGCATTTGGATTCCGTGAGGGGTATGGTGAGTTCATGTGAGATTTTATTTTTTGACACAAGTTAGTGGAATATGAGACTTTGCAAAAAAAAATAATAATAATTCCGCTAATTTGGGCCAAAAAAAATTCTGAATGGAGCCTTACAGGGGGGGTGATCAATGACAGGGGGGTGATCAATGACAGGGGGGTGATCAGGGAGTCTATATGGGGTGATAACCCCCCTGTCATTGTTCACCCCCCTGTAAGGCTCCATTCAGACGTCCGTATGTTTTTTACAGATCCACGGATACATGGATCGGATCCGCAAAACACATACGGACGTCTGAATGGAGCCTTACAGGGGGGTGATCAATGACAGGGGGGTGATCAGGGAGTCTATATGGGGTGATCACCCCCCTGTCATTGATCACCCCCCTATAAGGCTCCATTCAGATGTCCGTATGTGTTTTGCGGATCCGATCCATGTATCCGTGGATCCGTAAAAAAATACGGACGTCTGAATGGAGCTTTACAGGGGGGTGATCAATGACAGGGGGGTGATCAATGACAGGGGGGGTGATCAATGACAGGGGGGTGATCAGGGAGTCTATATGGGGTGATCACCCCCCTGTTATTGATCACCCCCCTATAAGGCTCCATTCAGATGTCCGTATGTGTTTTGCGGATCCGATCCATGTATCCGTGGATCCGTAAAAAAATACGGACGTCTGAATGGAGCCTTACAGGGGGGTGATCAATGACAGGGGGGTGATCAGGGAGTCTATATGGGGTGATCACCCCCCTGTAAGGCTCCATTCAGACTTCTATGTGTTTTGCGGATCCGATCCATGTATCCGTGGATCCTTAAAAAACATACTGACGTCTGAATGGAGCCTTACAGGGGGGTGATCAATGACAGTGGGGGTGATCAGGGAGTCTATATGGGGTGATCACCCCCCTGTCATTGATCACCCCCCTATAAGGCTCCATTCAGACATCCGTATGTGTTTTGCGGATCCGATCCATGTATCCGTGGATCCGTAAAAAAATACGGACGTCTGAATGGAGCCTTACAGGGGAGTGATCAATGACAGGGGCGTGATCAGGGAGTCTATATGGGGTGATCACCCCCCTGTAAGGCTCCATTCAGACGTCTATGTGTTTTGCGGATCCGATCCATGTATCCGTGGATCTTTAAAAAACATACTGACGTCTGAATGGAGCCTTACAGGGGGGTGATCAATGACAGTGGGGGTGATCAGGGAGTCTATATGGGGTGATCACCCCCCTGTCATTGATCACCCCCCTATAAGGCTCCATTCAGACATCCGTATGTGTTTTGCGGATCCGATCCATGTATCCGTGGATCCGTAAAAACCATACGGACGTCTGAATGGAGCCTTACAATGGGGTGATCAATGACAGGGGGGTGATCAATGACAGGGGGGTGATCAGGGAGTCTATATGGGGTGATCAGGGGTGATCAGGGGTTAATAAGGGGTTAATAAGTGACAGGGGGGGTGTAGTGTAGTGGTGTTTGGTGCTACTTATTACTGAGCTGCCTGTGTCCTCTGGTGGTCGATCCAAACAAAAGGGACCACCAGAGGACCAGGTAGCAGGTATATTAGACGCTGTTATCAAAACAGCGTCTAATATACCTGTTAGGGGTTAAAAAATCCCATCTCCAGCCTGCCAGCGAACGATCGCCGCTGGCAGGCTGGAGATCCACTCGCTTACCTTCCGATCCTGTGAACGCGCGCGCCTGTGTGCGCTCGTTCACAGGAAATCTCGGGTCTCGCGAGATGACGCGTATATGCGTGACTCTGCGCAGGGTTGCCGCCTCCGGAACGCTATCCTGCGTTAGGCGGTCCGTAGGCGGTTAAAGGACTGCCAGAGTCCTGGGCCTCTGAGACGCTGCGCAAAGTAGCCATGGAATATTCGCTGATTTATTAGGTCAGGAACCAGCTGCCTCGATTGTAATTGAACATATCCACAGGGCCTTGAGACCCATACCGAAGCCGAACGAAAGACCCAGGGATGTGGTCTGTGGCTTGCTTTCCTTTGTGGACACTGCCCGCATAATGTCTTTAGCTAGAGACAGAAGGCAGATCACATATGATGGAGCGGACATTGCACTTTATCAAGATATTGCACCCTCCACGCTTGCTAAAAGGCGCATCATGAAACCTCTACTAGATGCACTGAGGGCGCAAACAATCCCATATATGTGGCTCTACCCCTTTGCATCTCGATCCTGAAAAATGGGAGACATATAGCAATCCACACTCCAGAAGACCTGGAGAAAGCCTGGGAGGCCATAGGAATCCATCCGATAGAAGTCCCTTCGTGGATGCCGATAGCCCAGCCAGCAAACCTACCGCAACTTACACAAGTGGAGCCCTGGAAGAGAGTCCTGAAGGCAAAGTCCAAGATAAACAAGTCGGCACCCAGAGCACACTCCCCTCCACCCTGAAGAAGGAACAAGGGGTTAAAAATCTCAGATTAACAGGACAGTCATAATTGTCCCTTGTTACTCACCAAACCACGTGGGGATTACCCACATTGATGGTCTGGGCTTTGAACATTTGGCCTATACTTTACAATTTGCCAGTTCCTATTAATAGTTTTAAAAATTACTGTAGTTCCGGTTTACTATTGAAATGTCGCTTGTACCTCCTGTATACGCTTTCAGCTGTCCTTCCTAATTGTATGTCTAGCTAGAAACCACCCTCCCCTTCCTTTCTTTTTAATCCTTACTCTAGGATTAGGAATATCACTCCCCCCCCCTTTCCATCCCGCTTACCCCCCCCCCCCTCTCCACTACCCAAGAAGGAAGGAGACAAGAAAAACAAAAATTGCAGGGTCACTAACCAGAATCTCAAATATAGCTTGGTTTACACGCTTGGGGTACAACGACCAAGCTAAGTTTTTTTATCTACACCCCTATTTCATTCCCCCCCCTCCTCCCCTCTCGACTTAGCAGATCCAGACAACAATTATTTATTGGATAATTTTATTGCTGTATTGCTCAGTATTTGCATTTTTATACTTCTTTTTTTCTCTTCTCTCTCTTTCCTCTTTAGCCCCTGCTCTATTTTCCTTCCTCCTCCCCCCTTCCTCCCCTAGAGGATACACAAACTTCTCACACTGATAGCGGAGACCTTGACTTCCTCATATCCTCACTGCTAAACAAATCAAGGGATGACAGAAGTTAAGATAACCACTTTCAACGTCAAGGGTCTTAACTCGCCTCAGAAGCGAGGTCAGGTGATGCTTGCGCTACGAAAAATGGGCTCCCACATAGCCTTTTTACAAGAAACCCATCTACGTCAGAGAAAAATGCCAAAATTACCATCCCGCCCATTCAGCCAGTGGTTTCATAGCACCCATCCCACTTCAGCTTCCAAGGGAGTCTCTATTGCCATACACCATTCCATACCATTTATACTAAATCAGCAGCTTACAGATGCTGAAGCTAGACTCTTAGTTGTGAAGGGAGAAATAGCGTCACGTAAATTCACTCTAGCTAACTTGTATGCTCCGAACACATCCACTGTACAATGGTTCCTTAAAGCATTAGACACTATTAAACTCTTTGCAGAAGGTCCGGTGATCTTGGGTGCAGATCTCAACCTAGTATTGAACCCAGAAATTGATTCATCCACATCCAAGTCACACATTGCGCAGAAACATATAAGTAGGCTACATAGAAAGCTGCATGATCTACAACTGATAGACATATGGAGAAGCCGCAACCTCACAGTTAAAGACTACTCCTTCTATTCCAACCCACATGGCTCATACCAGAGATTAGACCATATATTAACATCTACCTCTCTTTTGCCTGTCTCTAGTGTCGCCGAGATTGGGAACATTACCATCTCTGACCATGCACCCTGCCAATTGAACCTCACTTTGGCATCTCTACCAAGAAGAGAGTGGAACTGGAGACTCAATGAGTCCCTGTTGAACAACAGGCTGCAATCCGAACAGGTCAGGACTCAATTAGAGCTATATTTTGGGATCAATTCCGCCGCACACAGCTCTCCCCCCATCGTATGGGAAGCCCACAAGGCATATGTTAGGGGATGTTTTAATTCTTTGGGGACCAGGGTTAAAAAGGAGCAGCAAAAGGCTTTGAACTCAATACTAGCTCAAATAGCAAGGGTTGAAAAGCTAAATAAACTATCTGCAAGCAGAGAGAAACAAGGGGAACTCACAGAGCTTAGACTCCAACTCAACAAACTCTTAGCCCAGAGGGTAAGGAAACAGATGTTAAATTTCCAACATAAAGTATACGCCCATGGGAACAAAGGGGGTAAACTGATGTCCTCATTGCTGAAAAAGGCCAGAAACGTAACATACATCCCCAAAATAAGAAGAACAGATGGCAATGTTACCCAGGATATACCTGAGATTGCAAAAGCCTTCCAAGAATTTTACGCGGCGCTATACAATCTTAACCAAACAAAAACCTCAGACCAAGAAAACATTAGACAGACACATATTAAAGAACTCCTACACTCTCTTAAACTACCGTCAGTACCCCCAGATGCTACAGAACCACTAACCCTGTCACGACGGAGGAAGTTAGTCTTGTTATACAGAGCTTCCCCCCAGGTAAAAGCCCAGACCTGGATGGTCTGCCTCTACTGTATTACAGGAAATTTCAGGATATCCTCATACCCAGATTCACCGATGTATGTAATGCATTATTGCAGGGAGGTCACCTTCCTAAACAGACACAAGAATCATATGTCACACTAATTCATAAAGAAGGCAAGGATCCTCAGAACTGTGGAAGTCACAGACCAATATCTGTAACGAGGCGCCGAAGGCGCACTCTGTTTCCCATCAGCCGCAGACCTGCTGCTTAGCTTCGGGAGCGAGGATCTGTGTTCGGCCTCGTTCCCAGGGCGGCTTTGCTATCTGGGAGGCTCCTAGGTCTGCCTTGAGCGCCGAGCTGATCACTCGGTGCTCGACTTGTCTGTCTGTCGGTCATGTGACGCTGGCCACGTCACATGACCCTCACTCCCCACTATAAATAGTGCTGGATACAGGTTGCCTGTGACTTTGGTCCTTTAGGCTGTGTATTATTATTGTTATTTAGCTTACCTTTGGATATGACCCTTGATCTGCTTCCTGACACCTCTTCTGCCTGCTCCCTGAACCTTGACGCTACCTCTCGGATTTTGACCTCGGCTACTGGTTACTGGCGAAACGGCGTTGGATAAGGAGGCGACTGAGAGATCGACACACCATCCAGGGTATGAATATTTTTTTCTAACCACCAAGCTTTTGCCCTCATATTTGCCTCTGTTGCAGCTTTTGCCCGGGGCTTACTGCTTACAGGCGTCTTGGTGCTTTTAATTTGCATTATCCTTTTCCCTGTGTTTGGTGTGCTGACCTCTCTGCCCCCTCTTGGGTCTTTTTCCTCATCCTTGTGTTCCACCCTTGTGCTGCCTCTTGTTACTATGCATGTACTTATTAAACATTGTCAATAAAGTTTTTTCGATTTTCACTTCGTGAAGATTGTGGTTAAATTTTTGGGTGATAAGTAGTAAAACTAGTATTGATCAGCCCCAGAACATGCCACAGATCTGATAAAGCTATATGGCATGGAATGATAGATTTGTCAGTAATATAGTACAGTAATACGCTGGCAAAATAAAATATTCTCTGACTAGATCAATCCTAAATTAGGATAGACACCAAGACTTGCCACTTGCAAACAATGATTTTTAAACCTGCTAAAAGAGTCTGATTACCCGATGAACGAGGGTTTGCTAGTTCATCGGGTAATCATCAGATCATCACTAGGGACAGTTTGCGAACGCGATCGTGCGAACACGATCAAATGTTCACGAACCGCAAGTTCGCGGCGGGCAACATTCACTTTAATGGCAGGCGAACCTGAAAAACCTTCAGCTCATATTTAAAGCCAGCAAACACTTACTAGAAGTACACAAATAGTTCCACAACATGGACAATGATATACCAGAGGGGGATCATTGGCAAAAATTCCCACTAAAATATGTATTTTAATCAGGGGCCATTTTTATCCATCTTAAAGGGAAACTCTCAAAAATGTGCCCTGCTGGAGCCTAGAAATTTTTATTTCCTATCGGTTTGATGTATACAAATGTGCAGCACTCCACATTTTTGTATCCTGCAGAGTCCATTAAAAAAATGCATACGTTAACGTAAAACATTTTTTCTACCATGAAACTGTATGGTGAACGGACGCCACTGTACGGCATCAGTCTGAGGCATCTGTTAGCGCATACATTTTTGGTATGCATTAAATGGATGGCAAAAATAGGAAGTGAACCCAGCCCTAGTAACTTGCAAACAGGTGAATTGTTTATTTGAAGTGCAGCCTTAACATACAGTAACGTTTCGGCTGGATATGGCCTTTATAAAACTGTGACAAAAGGGAGTGAGAAAACAGTGTGTCAATATATAAGCAACTCATGGTACAAATCAGCTATTAGAAAGTATAATACGGGCAAATACAGTACTCTGCGGTCTCATATGGTTAGTAGAATCCACAAGGAACAACAAGATAGGATATCTAGTGTGGTCATATAAGGAAAACGGTCCAAAAACACTAATCATAGAAGTTGTTCATAATATGACAAATATATACAATATATACATTTCGGTATTTATGCTGAAAGATATTGTGTAAACATTGTAAAACAGGTACTATGCATCAGAAGTTAGACCAAGGGATAGCCATATCTGAAAAGGGGGCAGTTGTCAAAATTGTGCCAGGGAGGCTGATAATTCATCAAGTAATGCAAAATAAACAGGAAACCAGAAAAATGATGAGATACTGTCAAGAAGATCAACATGGTGGAAGTGCTAGTAATTACCTGTTGCCACTTTTGGGAAGATGAAGTATGATAAGAAAGCTGCGCTCAATAGGTGATGGTGGCGTGCAGTTGCACGGGTAGGTGAATGTGCCACGTGTAGTGAGGAAGGCGCCTATTTGAATCAGTCGGACGCGCCTAATTCGGGCGGGTGCGCATGCACGCTGTGATCTGACCCAGGAAGTATGTGTGACGGCTATGACGCATGCGCAGTGGAGCGAGGACCGGTCCAAGCCTCGTCTTCATCTCAGTACTTGTTCTCTTGTCGGGTCTCATTCGGAGCGCATGCGTGAGGATCCCAGGGAGCGATGCAAGTTATATTATATAATGGGTATGCTTGCGATAGGAAAATAAGATATTACAGGCAGCTAAAATAGTAATTAGAAAAATATAGGAAATATATAGGAGAGAGAAGGATTAGAAGGGAGAAGGTGAATAAGGGAGGGACGGACAGTTTGGTTTGTACATAGTACATTAACTGTAAATGTAAAATATAGTACATTGACTGTAAATGCAAAATATAAAAGATACCAGGGGTGGCTGACAGAGCGCTACCTGGCCCTGGTGGTCAGGGATGAGGACAGTGTTTCCCAAGGATCATTTTCTACTGGGAAATACAGGGCACAGTATAACACACTAGAATCTATATAAGATAAAGATATTAGCCCTACCCCCGAATAATAATACAATTAGGTGGTCATTTATTATATAGAAATAAGTCTATGCTAAGGGTATTTCTGACACAGATTGTGGCACAAAGGTACTTAGCACTGCAATCTGCATATTTTTCCCGCCCATGCCAGGTCTAAAAAAGGAAGGCGTGGGCAGGGAAAAGGATACAGTTATGGCCATCCAGATATTGGATACCAACACCATACATTGACCGGATAGCACCTCTGCACATTGACCGGATAACACCGCCATTCCGTGACCGGATAAAAGAGTATAAGAGGGCACAGTACAGGGAATGACAAAGGGCACTGCACAGGGTGTGGTAAGAGGGCACAATGCAGGGTATAAGAGGGCACAGTACGGGGTGAGGGGCACAGTACAGGGTGGGGGGCACAGTCACATGACCCTGTGACATTAGAAGGTCCTTATGGTGAAGACGGTTCATACGCCACCATAATGAGAGGCAGAGGAGTGAGACAAGGGTGTGATAATGTAGCTAGAGATAAAAAATGTAACTGTCGGCCAGTACAGGCCCCAAAAATTAGGCTATAGGCATTTCCTGACAGCAAAGAACTTTGGATTTTGTGGCTGGAGGGACATTAGGCGGTCACAGGATAAAAATTTAAATGTCGGCCAGTACAGGCCCCAAAAATTGGCCAATAGGCATTTACCTGACAGCACAGAACTTTGGATTATATGGGTGGAGGTATATTAGGCAGTCACAGGATAAATATGTAACTGTCGGCCAGTACAGGCCCCAAAAATTAGGCTATAGGCATTTCCTGACAGCAAATGTAGTGTCCCACTAGGTAAATGTGGGCACTACACAAGGGTCAATTGGGCCACGTTGTTCTCCACCTCCTGTGGGACAGTGGCAGTGTATTTCACAGTACATTTTAAAGCATTTTAATATGTATTTATGTGTATTTTCCTGTGATATGTGTAGCAGGCCTATTTGGGTGTAGTTCAGCATCCTAGGCACTAGAGGGAGCTAGGGAACCCCTAGTATATATAGTTAGGCCCAGACAGGAAAGAGTAGTGTAATCCAGGAGGCTAGTGAGTGCAGACTAGCCAGCCTGAGGATATTGAGCCAGAGTTAGCTCAGAAGATTATCACCAGGGGAAGAGTTGCCTCCTGAGAAACCAAGTTCCCATAAGCAGAGCAGAGCCAGTATTCCAGCTAGACAAGTAAGCTGAAGGGCAGAAGGATTTACATAAAGCAAGGATATATACCTGAGGAAGTTTGCTACCAAGGATAAAGCCAGCATTAGGGCATACGGGCCTTGGGATAAAGACAGCCAGGAGTTCTGAGGAATAGTGCACAGGATTTCTGAGGAGAGGAGTGCAGCCTGGTCTGTAAGTGTTGTTTTACCCTCTGAGTATCTTGCAAAGAACATTGTACCTGCTATTGATGTGAAAGCCTTCTTTATACTGCTGCATTACCTGGAACTTTACAAAAGACTGTATAAAGTTAACTGTTTCCAGTAAAGTGAAATATATAGCAAAGAAAAGCAGGCGACACCACCTTCTGGAATAAGCGTGGAAAAGTGGAAATACTCTTTGGAATATTTATTCAGAGATATCACACATATAAAAATGGCCAATATAATGATGTAAAATACACTAAAACATATCAGTTACAATAATACACTGAATAAAAAACTGAATAAAAACAATTGAATCAATAAGGAAGTGGTCTCCTAAGATAATGTCACATGAGATGAATTGCGGCAGAGAGCTGTAAAATTTTTTTGCCAAATAGGACTGTCTCTGTGAGACTCTTACCGCTCAATAGTCCCGATGTCTCAGGTAAACTTCCACAGAGCGGTGGAGAGGTGTAATCACCAGAACCCTGGACGCTGGATGTTGAACAAGCGTGCAGTAAGTAGTCACACGTCGGTGCAGGATACAGACACCGGAGCGCAGGACGCTGAGTGCTGAATATTCAACTTGGAGGGCGTGCTCTCAGTCAGGTGATCCTATGCAAATGGATCAGATGTTCTGATCAGCTGACAAGCATCGCCCAATCACGTACCGCTCAGGTCCTTGTACCAAAGGTCACTAGGCACAGCGTCAATCCAGGTCCTCAAATTGCAGTATTGGTGGATAATATTACGAGTGTAAATACTCTTTGTCCACGGGATCTTTCGTACTTTGGGTCCGGACCAGTACTGGATATGAAAGTTGCGTAGTCCGCTAGACGCGTTTCGAGGCCTCCTGCCTCTTCCTCAGTAGCTACCAGACTGCGCTCTTTCAGACATTATATAGGATACATAATTAAAATCATTCATACAACCTGTGTTCAGGTTAAGACCCACTGAATCATGGGTTGTATTCTAAAAACATGGAGTGGATTATAAAATGAATACTAACATGGAGACAAACATAGTGACAATCATTACATAAAATAAAATAAAATATATGTACATTTTCTTTTCGCATATCTATAGGAGTACCAATAAATTACCAATACAATAATATTCACACAGCTCCCTCATAGCATTGCCAAAATAGATCTCAATACACACATGTATTTCCTGTGCGTTTTTTCATTTTCATATATACACATGCGTTTCTTATGCGTTTTTTCATTGCGTAGCCCACATAGCATTGCCAAAATAGATCCTAATGCACACATGCATTTCCTGTGCGTTTTTTCACTCCCACATGCTCGCATGCGTTTCTTGTGTGTTTTTTCGTTCTCATATGCACACATGCGTTTCTCAAACTTCAACAAAACATAGTCATATAGTTGTTCAACAGGGAAAATACCATCTATATATACTTTCATATATTTATTCAGCAAAAAATTTTTGCAAAAATTTTTTTTTTATTTTTTTTTTTCAGCAAAAAATTTATTCAGCAAAAAAATTTTTTACCCCAAAAATGTTATTCTGCCGAAAAATTTCTCGCCGAAAAAATTCCTTTTATTCATTTTATTCATTTTATTCATTTTATTCATTTTATTCATTCATTGTAGATATAGTGATGCCTGGGAGCAAGGGGAGACCAGGGTGCTAGACAAAAGACAGCTAACCCTGATATCACATCGGTCCCAGGCACCCTATAGAAAACCGAATACCTCTAATTCTGCATTGAGACCTTTTGGAACCAACGAGCCAAATTCAAAAATCCTTCTTGATTCTACTCGGGACATATGCATAATGTGGTTCCCTCCTCTCCAGTTGGGTTGTATTCTCTCTAGGGCCACATATTTTAGTGTACTAGGGTCCTGATTGTGATAAGTTTTAAAGTGTCTGGAGACCGTATGCTTCTCATATCCCTTGCGTATATTCGCAATGTGTTCCGAAACTCTCTTTTTTAGGGTCCTCTTTGTTCTCCCAATGTACTGCTTATCGCATGTACATTGAAGCAGATAGATGACATCCGTGGTGCTACATGTTAAAAATTCTCTAATTGTCCATCTATAATTATTGCTTGTTGATAACACTACTTCTGTTTTTTTATTTTGATTTTTAGTGCTCTTACAATTTGAGCAGCTCCCACAGCGGAAAAACCCTTGTAGGCCTACCCATTTGACAATGGTGTCAATTTGAGTGGAGTTACTATTTTTAATAGTTGGGGCAATTCTTACTGCTAACGAGGGGACTTTCGTATATGTAATGTCTGGTATACTTGGTAAGAGATGTCCGATGACCTTATCTTCACGGAGAAGATGCCAGTGTGTTTTGATCATTTTCTCAATCTTCCTGTACTGAGAATTGAAAGGAAGAATCAGTCTAATCTTATTTTCTTCTATATTTCCCTTTGACTCTATGTTGGGTTTTTCTTTGAAGAAGGTGGTTCTATCCATCATTTTTACCCTATTCAGAGAATTTTGTAAAAGAGATGATGGATATTGTTTAACATCAAAATTCTTCTTCATTATTTCTGCCTCCTCCTCAAAATTACTCTCAAACGTACAGTTACGTTTTAAACGTCTAAACTGGTTGATTGGTATGTTTGCCAACCACCGAGGAAGGTGGCAGCTCGTGTGTAAAATATAACTGTTACGGGTCACCGGTTTATAGTATGTACTACAAACCAATCTCTGTGCTTCTACAGAAATGCATAAATCTAAAAATTCGACCTGTTTTTGGCTAATATTAGCAGTGAAGGTTAGATTTTGGTCGTTCCGATTTAGTTCCAAAATAAATTCGCTCAGGTCATCCTCTCTCCCATTCCAAATAAAAAGGATGTCATCAATATATCGTCGCCAGAGGACCAAGCTCGCCCCCAGCCGTGCTCAAATTGTGCTACAAAGAGATTGGCGTAGCTGGGGGCGAACTTAGTCCCCATGGCGGTACCCCTGGCTTGTAAATAAAATTCAGAGCCATACCAAAAATAATTATGTGATAATATATGTTGGATCCCTTCTATTGTAAAATTAATTTGGCCTTCTTCCAACTTACTTTCTCTCCTTAACACTGCTTTTATTGCTTCCAAACCTTGTTTGTGTTTAATTGAGGTGTACAGAGAGCTGACATTCAATGTAACTAAAAACCATTCAGGATCATAAATTAAAGTTTCAACAGTTTTAATAATATCTGTTGTGTCCTTAATGTAGGAAGGTGTACTCTTAACAAACGGTTGCAGAATTTGGTCAATGTAATGCGATAAGTTACATGTAATGGATCCTATCCCCGAGATGATGGGACGACCTGGAGGGTATTTATTATTTTTATGCACTTTAGGTAAGCAGTAAAAAACGGGAATTCTTTGTTCTGTATCTAATATATATTTGTATTCGTTTTCAAATAGAAATCCCTGTTCTCTACCTCTTTTGCATAATTCAGTTAAAGATCCATAAAATTCATGTGTAGGGTCCCTGTCTAACCTGATGTACGTGTCTTGGTCCATCAATTGTTTGTTACACTCTTTGTCGTAATCCACCGTATCTTGGATCACGATTGCACCTCCTTTATCAGCTGGACGTATCGTGATACTGTCCAGTTTCTGCAATTGTTTCAAAGCTTCACATTCACATTTAGTTAAATTATTGTAATGTCTCTTCTGTATAGATGTATTGATTTTTCTAATGTCCGTCTCCATATTTTTTCTAAAAGTGGCTATCTCATATCCTATTTCTTGTTGCGGATATTTCCTAGATTTTGGTTTCAAGTCAGTGTGCAAATATTTGGATTGACTTGGTAGAGTATATTCATAAGGATTTTTAATAAAGTGCTTTTTAAGACATAATTTTCTCACAAATTTTTCTATATTAATATACGTCTCAAATTTGTTCAAAAGGGCTGTAGGTGCAAATTTCAGACCCTTATTCAATAAAGTGCTTTGTGCCTGAGTGAGTATGTGCGTACTTAAATTTATAATGGGACTTTCTTCCTCTAATTGAGTACTCATCTCCGTGTGTTTCGATTTCCTGTTTCCCCTGCGGGTCTTCTTCCCTGATTGTAAGTCCGAGTGACTTGCGTGCGTTGTGGTCTCTGTGCATTGTGCTGTTGTATTGGGGGTGATCGTGAGCGCCGTCTCCCTCTCAGTGGAGTACGTTCTCTCCTTGGTGTGTGTATTGTGGGGCTGAAATCTCTGTGTCTTAGGTTGTAATTGTGTGGTTGTGTTGGTGTTTGGTGATAGTCTTTTCTGGGGGTTGTTTTCTCCATAGGTCGGTGTATTCGGGATTTGTGGTGGGGGGGAGTCCTGTCTAAAAAATGTGTTTCAGACAAGCTTTCATATTGATTTGTGATGGGTATATTGTACATAATTTTTGAGTCTTCTTGTTCAGATCCTATATCCCTTTGTACCTTCCTCTGGGATTCCACATTAGGTACGTTGTGTGTTCTATGGGTACTCCTAGATGAATCACTGGAATGATATTCTTGATTCTGAGAATTTTGTGGTCTATCCATATTATGCATTTTATCATTGCCCCTATTAAAAATCTTTTTAGTTTTTCTATAAATAATATCTTGTTCTAGGGAGTCTAGACTTTTACAAATCCGTGACTGCCATAGATTATATTCTTCATTGTGGGGAAATTTTTCAATCATGGACTTACTGATTTCAATCTGTTGATTGATATCACTCAGCATTTGTGTTCTACGAGTTATAATTAATTGTATTAGTGCCATAGATTGTGTCCGTAACATAGATTCCCATTCCTGATTAAAATCTTCACAATATAGGTCCTGTGCTGGTTGTTTAAAAATCCTTAGTCCCTTTGGAATTGTATCATTAGAAATATAGTAATTCAATGTCTTAATTTCCCATCGCTGCCTAAGTTGTTTATGCAGCAATGTCTCCAAATTCCGAAAGGCCTCAGACACAGTCTTATCCTCTATCTGTCTATTTTTATCATTTATAAATATAAATTCCTCTACTTTTTTGCGCTTATTTTCCACACAGTTCCAGATATCCGTCATCTTAGTGGGGCACACCCCTTAGAGTGAAAAGAATTGGCAGAAAAAGACAAGGTAGGGAGGCTCAACACTTGAAATGAACGGATAGCGGTGGGTTCACTGCTAATTGGGTCACTCACCCAATTAAGAAAATGAAATATATAGCAAAGAAAATCAGGCGACACCACCTTCTGGAATAAGCGTGGAAAAGTGGAAATACTCTTTGGAATATTTATTCAGAGATATCACACATATAAAAATGGCCAATATAATGATGTAAAATACACTAAAACATATCAGTTACAATAATACACTGAATAAAAACAATTGAATCAATAAGGAAGTGGTCTCCTAAGATAATGTCACATGAGATGAATTGCGGCAGAGAGCTGTAAAAATTTTTTGCCAAATAGGACTGTCTCTGTGAGACTCTTACCGCTCAATAGTCCCGATGTCTCAGGTAAACTTCCACAGAGCGGTGGAGAGGTGTAATCACCAGAACCCTGGACGCTGGATGTTGAACAAGCGTGCAGTAAGTAGTCACACGTCGGTGCAGGATACAGACACCGGAGCGCAGGACGCTGAGTGCTGAATATTCAACTTGGAGGGCGTGCTCTCAGTCAGGTGATCCTATGCAAATGGATCAGATGTTCTGATCAGCTGACAAGCATCGCCCAATCACGTACCGCTCAGGTCCTTGTACCAAAGGTCACTAGGCACAGCGTCAATCCAGGTCCTCAAATTGCAGTATTGGTGGATAATATTACGAGTGTAAATACTCTTTGTCCACGGGATCTTTCGTACTTTGGGTCCGGACCAGTACTGGATATGAAAGTTGCGTAGTCCGCTAGACGCGTTTCGAGGCCTCCTGCCTCTTCCTCAGTAGCTACCAGACTGCGCTCTTTCAGACATTATATAGGATACATAATTAAAATCATTCATACAACCTGTGTTCAGGTTAAGACCCACTGAATCATGGGTTGTATTCTAAAAACATGGAGTGGATTATAAAATGAATACTAACATGGAGACAAACATAGTAACAATCATTACATAAAATAAAATAAAATATATGTACATTTTCTTTTCGCATATCTATAGGAGTACCAATAAATTACCAATACAATAATATTCACACAGCTCCCTCATAGCATTGCCAAAATAGATCTCAATACACACATGTATTTCCTGTGCGTTTTTTCATTTTCATATATACACATGCGTTTCTTATGCGTTTTTTCATTGCGTAGCCCACATAGCATTGCCAAAATAGATCCTAATGCACACATGCATTTCCTGTGCGTTTTTTCACTCCCACATGCTCGCATGCGTTTCTTGTGTGTTTTTTCGTTCTCATATGCACACATGCGTTTCTCAAACTTCAACAAAACATAGTCATATAGTTGTTCAACAGGGAAAATACCATCTATATATACTTTCATATATTTATTCAGCAAAAAATTTTTGCAAAAAATTTTTATTTTATTTTTTTTCAGCAAAAAATTTATTCAGCAAAAAAATTTTTTACCCCAAAAATGTTATTCTGCCGAAAAATTTCTCGCCGAAAAAATTCCTTTTATTCATTTTATTCATTTTATTCATTCATTGTACTGTTTCCAGTAAAGGAAGTTTTGGTTCACCACAACAACGTGTTCCTCACTTATTACCACTATCATCAACCGGTGTGCCACCGTTACAGGCACTGGCGTCACAAACCTTAAAGGGACCTTGCCCTAGGCACATTAAACATCTGCAACATCCAGGGCACCTCATCTACCATCAGGCCTGGTCCCTATATACAGAGAGTGCCCCAGAGGACTACTGTGTCAGCCTCTCAATCACTGCTGTACGCCTGCCCAGGGTCTTCCTACAAACTGTGAGTAACCCATAGCAACCCTTGTTTGCCTAAGTAACCGTGACCTCACATTGCAATACCCTGCAGGGCTGCGTACTGCACAAAGAACTTTGGATTCCGTGGCTGGAGGTACATTAGGCGGTCACAGGATAAAAATGTAAATGTCGGCCAGTACAGGCCCCAAAAATTAGGCAATAGGCATTCACCTGACAGCACAGAACTTTGGATTCTTTGGCTGGAGGTACATTAGGCGATAACAGGATAAAAATGTAACTGTCGGCCAGTACAGGCCCAAAAAATTAGGCAATAGGCATTCACCTGACAGCACAGAACTTTGGATTCTGTAGCTGGAGGTACATTAGGCAGTCACAAAATAAAAATGTCGGCCAGTACAGCCAATAGGCATTCACCTGACAGCACACAACTTTGTAGGATTCTGTGGCTGGAGGTACATTGGGCAATCACAGGATAAATATGTAACTGTCGGCCAGTACAGGCCACTAAAATTAGGCATTCAACGGACATAAAAGAGCTTTTATGATGCTGATTTTACCTAAGACAGGGACCATGATTTGTTCTGGGTGGGGGCCGATATTTGTTGGCTGTCATGAAGAAATTCAATCAAACGTGGTCGACTCGTCACATGTGTTGAATTCCTCCAATATCCATGCCTCATTTATTTTTAGAAATGTGCGGTAGTCCACACTGTCGTGAGCTAGGCAAGTGCGCTTCTCGGTCACGATCACCCCTGCTGCGCTGAATGTCGTTTCGGACAGGACACTGGAAGAGGGGCAAGCCAACAGTTCCATGGCAAATTGTGCCAGCTCTGGCCACAGGTCAAGCCTGCACAGCCAGTAGTCGAGGGGTTAATTACTTCTCAGAGCATCCACATGGGTCGTTAACCTAATGTAGTTGGACACCTGCCGGTCTAGGCATTCCCTGAGGCTGGATCCGGAGGATGGTTGTCGATGGGTTGGCTGCAAGAATGATCTCATATAAGAAGTCACCAAAATATCTTCAAACCGCCCTCTTCTTGCATGCGCTGTTGGATTGGTACCTGCAACTGTTTCTCTGTGAGTGGAAATTCCCGCAAAAGCAGTATGCAGCATTTCTCGAAACAAGGCCTGGAAGTGCTGCATTCTGACAGCCCTCTGTGATGCTGGTAACATTTCCGCCATTTTGTGTTTGTTCCTGGGGTTTAAGTATGTTGCCACCTAGTACTGGTCCTTGCTCTTTATGCTTTCAAACACTGGAGCATGAAGGCCCCTATTTGCACTAAACTGGAAGCGGTGGAGTGACCTGGCTCCTGCTCATCATCCAGGATAATGTTGTCCTCGGTCTTCTCCCCCTAGCCACAGACAACACCAGGGATCCCAGAAAAGTTTAAAGCATGCTCTTCTTGCTCCTCCTCTGTCCCGGCACCATCCTCTTCTGACTCCTCTTCAGACTCCTGTTGTTGACTTGTCTCAGATAGAGTAGCCCCCCCCCCTGGGAATTCATCCAGCATTATGACTTCCTCATCTTCCTGCTCCTGCTCTTCGACGGTTTGATCAATGACACGACACAATGCACGCTCCAGAAAGAAGGCGTAAGGTCCGATGTCACTGATGGCACCCTGGCTGCGACTGACCAGTTTGGTGATCTCATTAATTTGCCGCAGAAGTCTGCATGCGTCGAGCATGAGCAGCCACTGGCGAGGTGAAATAAAACCAAGCTCCCCAGAACCTGTCCTGCCGCAGAGTTCGTACAGGTAGTCGTTAACTGCACGTTTCTGCTGGAGTATCCTATCAAGCATATACAATGTGGAGTCCCAAGGCATTCTAGCCGAAACGTGCATCGGGGTACGTGGCTCTCCTGAGTTGGACACTACTGTTTCATAGGTATGTTACTTTATGGTGTGAGGTTGTTTTTTACATAAGTGGCATATGCTATTGTTGTTATACTTGGTCATCTGATATATGTTACAGGAAGATCGATCTCTGTGATCTTTGTGTTCACTCACAGTGGACGCGGCTATCTAAGTGACCGATTCCTATACATGTATATGTCTTCATTTAAGGCTCCATTTTCCGGGTATTGATTGCTGCTCTCTATGTACTCATGGAGATATACAGTCAGTTCCATAAATATTGGGACATCAACACAATTCTAACATTTTTGGCTCTATACACCACCACAATGGATTTGAAATGAAACAAACATGTGCTTTAACTGCAGACTGACAGCTTTAATTTGAGGGTATTCACATCCAAATCAGGTGAACAGTGTAGGAATTACAACAGTTTGCATATGTGCCTTACACTTGTTAAGAGACCAAAAGTAATGGGACAATTGGCTTCTCGACTGTTTCATGGCCAGGTGTGTGTTATTCCCTCATTATCCCAATTACAATGAGCAGATAAAAGGTCCATAGTTCATTTCAAGTGTGCTATTTGCATTTGGAATCTGTTGCTGTCAACTCTCAAGATGAGATCCAAAGAACTGTCACTATCAGTGAAGCAAGCCATCATTAGGCTGAAAAAACAAAACAAACCCATCAGAGAGATAGCAAAAACATTAGGTGTGGCCAAAACAACTTTTTGGAACATTCTTAAAAAGAGGGAAGGCACCGGTGAGCTCAGCAACACCAAAAGACCCGGAAGACCACGGAAAACAACTGTGGTGGATGACCAAAGAATTCTTTCCCTGGTGAAGAAAACACCCTTCACAACAGTTGGCCAGATCAAGAACACTCTCCAGGAGGTAGGTGTATGTGTGTCAAAGTCAACAAGAGTGAATACAGAGGGTTCACCACAAGATGTAAACCATTGGTGAGCCTCAAAAACAGGAAGGCCAGATTAGAGTTTGCCAAAAGACATCTGAAAAAGCCTTCACAGTTCTGGAACAACATCCTATGGACAGATGAGACCAAGATCAACTTGTACCAGAGTGATGGGAAGAGAAGAGTATGGAGAAGGAAAGGAACTGCTCATGATCCTAAGCACAGTGATGGCCAGTTTGCTTTCGCCCGCTAACACATGCGGGCTGCCATCTTAAATCACAAGTCCGGCGATGCACAGGTAAGTCCTTACCTGTGCCTGCGCTGCGAGCCGGTCTGAAACAAATGTGGTCACCGGGAGCAGGAAGTTCCGAGAACAGCCCGATGAACGCCCCCCGGCGGCTGTTCTCGAAACTGCCTTTTCCCGGTGACCGCATTTGTTTCAGACTGGCTCGTGGCGCAGGCACAGGTAAGGACTTACCTGTGTATCGCCGGACTTGTGATTTAAGATGGCAGCCCGCATGTGATCGCGGGCGAACTGGCCATCACTGCCTAAGCATACCACCTCATCAGTGAAGCATGGTGGTGGTAGTGTCATGGTGTGGGCATGTATGGCTGCCAATGGAACTGGTTCTCTTGTATTTATTGATGATGTGACTGCTGACAAAAGTAGCAGGATGAATTCTGAAGTGTTTCGGGCAATATTATCTGCTCATATTAAGCCAAATGCTTCAGAACTCATTTGACGGCTCTTCACAGTGCAGAGGGACAATGACCCAAAGCATACTGCAAAAGTAGCCAAAGAGTTTTTTAAGGGAAATAAGTGGAATGTTCTGCAAAGGCCAAGTCAATCACCTGACCTGAATCCGATTGAGCAAGCATTTCACTTGCTGAAGACAAAACTGAAGGGAAAATGCCCCAAAAACAAGCAGGAACTGAAGACAGTTGCAGTAGAGGCCTGGCAGAGCATCACCAGGGATGAAACCCTTAAAGCACATTTTGTTTGTTTCATTTCAAATCTATTGTGGTGGTGTATAGAGCCAAAAATTTTAGAATTGTGTCAATGTCCCAGTATTTATGGACCTGACTGTATACCTGTATTTTGATACGATCTGGATACTTGCGATATCTATAGGATATCAATAGATATTCCATATATATATAGGCTTGAGAAAGGCTTCATGTTGGAGCCGAAACGTCGCGTCACCACTGGGTGAATAAACAGTTCTTTTTTCACTATACTGCTACTCTATTTTTATTTTTATTATCCTGGGACGCTTTTCCTATTGGAGCTTGCACCCAATCTTCAAATCTAAAGGTTGGTGCTGCCATTCATTGCATTATATATATATATATATATATATATATAGTACAGACCAAAAGTTTGGACACACCTTCTCATTTAAAGAGTTTTCTTTATTTTCATGACTATGAAGGCCTCACAACTATGAATTAACACGTGGAATTATATACATAACAAACAAGTGTGAAACAACTGAAAATATGTCATATTTTAGGTTCTTCAAAGTAGCCACCTTTTGCTTTGATTACTGCTCTGAACACTCTTGGCATTCTCTTGATGAGCTTCAAGAGGTAGTCCCCTGAAATGGTCTTCTAACAGTCTTGAAAGAGTTCCCAGAGATGCTTAGCACTTGTTGGCCCTTTTGCCTTCACTCTGCGGTCCAGCTCACCCCAAACCATCTCGATTGGGTTCAGGTCCGGTGACTGTGGAGGCCAGGTCATCTGGCGCAGCACCCCATCACTCTCCTTCATGGTCAAATAGCCCTTACTTTCAAAGTTTTCCCAATTTTTCGGCTGACTGACTGACCTTCATTTCTTAAAGTAATGATGGCCACTCGTTTTTCTTTACTTACAGTAGGTGTTTGTGAGATTGTGTTTTCAGCACGACAGCGTCGCGCTGATACTCGGCGACGTGGTGCCGAGATCTCGCACTCACTGGGATAGCGACAGCACATCCCAGCAAGCGCGTCATAGAAGCGACGGGAGATCCGACTTGGATTCCCGCCAATTCTACACGTGTGCGGCGTTTGTTATGAATCCTGAGGGGGAAGTCCCCGCCGGATTTAAATAAAAATCCGACCTGGGTCCCACCCTCAGGAGCATACCGGGCCCTTAGGTCTGTTATGGGTTGTAAGGAGAGCCCCCCCTACGCCGAAAAAAACGGCGTAGGGGTCCCCCTACAATCCATACCAGACCCGTATCCAAAGCACGCTACCCGGCCAGCCAGGAAGGGAGTGGGGACGAGCGAGCGCCCACCCCCCTCCTGAGCCGTACCAGGCTGCATGCCCTCAACATGGGGGGTTGGGTGCTCTGGGGCAGGGGGCGCACTGCGGCCCCCCCACCTCAGAGCACCCTGTCCCCATGTTGATGAGGACAGGGCCCCTTCCCGACAACCCTGGCCGTTGGTTGTCGGGGTATGCGGGCAGGAGGCTTATCGGAATCTGGGAGCCCCCTTTAATAAGGGGGCCCCCAGATACCGGCCCCCCACCCTAAGTGAATGAGTATGGGGTACATCGTACCCCTACCCATTCACCTGCAAGAAAAGTGGTAAAAACACAAATAAACCACACAGTGTATTAAAATATTTTATTTTTCTGCTCCGGAGGCCGCCCCCTGTCTTCTTTATTAGCTCTTTTACCAGGGGGGGGCTCTTCTTCTTCCGATATCCCGACGGGTCTTCTCCGCTATCCGGGGGGGTCTTCTCAACTCTCCGGGGTTCTCCTTCTGTCTTCTCCTTCTGTCTTGTTGTCTCCTTCTGTCTTCTGTCTCCGGGGGGGGGCTCTTCTTCTTCCGATATCCCGACGGGTCTTCTCCGCTATCCGGGGGGTCTTCTCGACTCTCCGGGGTTCTCCTTCTGTCTTCTCCTTCTGTCTTGTTGTCTCCTTCTGTCTTCTGTCTCCGGGGGGGGCTCTTCTTCTTCCGATATCCCGACGGGTCTTCTCCGCTATCCGGGGGGGTCTTCTCAACTCTCCGGGGTTCTCCTTCTGTCTTCTCCTTCTGTCTTCTCCTTCTGTCTTGTTGTCTCGGCGCACCCCGATTCTTCGTCTTCTCTTCTTGTTTTCGCCTCTCTCTGTTGTTGACTCGGCGCACCCCGGTTCTTCGTCTCGCGAGACGAAGAATCGGGGTGCGCCGAGTCTCGCGAGACGAAGAATCGGGGTGCGCCGAGTCTCGCGAGACGAAGAACCGGGGTGCGCCGAGTCAACAACAGAGAGAGGCGAAAACAAGAAGAGAAGACGAAGAATCGGGGTGCGCCGAGACAACAAGACAGAAGGAGAAGACAGAAGGAGAAGACAGAAGGAGAACCCCGGAGAGTTGAGAAGACCCCCCCGGATAGCGGAGAAGACCCGTCGGGATATCGGAAGAAGAAGAGCCCCCCCCGGAGACAGAAGACAGAAGGAGACAACAAGACAGAAGGAGAAGACAGAAGGAGAACCCCGGAGAGTTGAGAAGACCCCCCCGGATAGCGGAGAAGACCCGTCGGGATATCGGAAGAAGAAGAGCCCCCCCCTGGTAAAAGAGCTAATAAAGAAGACAGGGGGCGGCCTCCGGAGCAGAAAAATAAAATATTTTAATACACTGTGTGGTTTATTTGTGTTTTTACCACTTTTCTTGCAGGTGAATGGGTAGGGGTACGATGTACCCCATACTCATTCACTTAGGGTGGGGGGCCGGTATCTGGGGGCCCCCTTATTAAAGGGGGCTCCCAGATTCCGATAAGCCTCCTGCCCGCATACCCCGACAACCAACGGCCAGGGTTGTCGGGAAGGGGCCCTGTCCTCATCAACATGGGGACAGGGTGCTCTGAGGTGGGGGCCGCAGTGCGCCCCCTGCCCCAGAGCACCCAACCCCCCATGTTGAGGGCATGCAGCCTGGTACGGCTCAGGAGGGGGGTGGGCGCTCGCTCGTCCCCACTCCCTTCCTGGCTGGCCGGGTAGCGTGCTTTGGATACGGGTCTGGTATGGATTGTAGGGGGACCCCCTACGCCGTTTTTTTCGGCGTAGGGGGGGCTCTCCTTACAACCTATAACAGACCTAAGGGCCCGGTATGCTCCTGAGGGCGGGACCCAGGTCGGATTTTTATTTAAATCCGGCGGGGACTTCCCCCTCAGGATTCATAACAAACGCCGCACACGTGTAGAATTGGCGGGAATCCAAGTCGGATCTCCCGTCGCTTCTATGACGCGCTTGCTCTCCATCGCGGCAAGCCAGCTCGGCGCTGGCTCCCGCGATGGGGCTCGTATGTGCTCAATCTCGCCGAGAAATACAGCGAGATTGACACAAAATCGGGTTCACCTACTGTAGCTGCTTTTTTCTTGCCATAATACAAATTCTAACAGTCTATTCAGTAGGACTATCAGCTATGTATCCACCTGACTTATCCTCAACGCCACTGATGGTCCCAACCCCATTTATAAGGCAAGAAATCCCACTTATTAAACCTGACAGGGCACACCTGTGAAGTGAAAACCATTTCAGGGGACTACTTCTTGAAGCTCATCAAGAGAATGCCAAGAGTGTGCAAAGCAGTAATCAAAGCAAAAGGTGGCTACTTTGAAGAACTTAGAATATGACATATTTTCAGTTGTTTCACACTTGTTTGTTATGTATATATTTCCACATGTGTTAATTCATAGTTTTGATGCCTTCAGTGTGAATCTACAATTTTCATAGTCATGAAAATAAAGAGAACTCTTTGAATGAGAAGGTGTGTCCAAACTTTTGGTCTGTACTGTATACAGATATCGCCATATGTTTGCATGTTCTGCAAACCGTGAACGAGCAAAGTTTGTCGCAAAATGACCACTGAGAGTACAGCAAGGCCATCTCTACTGACAAGGGAAAATGGCTAATTAGGCACAATTTGTCTATTTTCACTTAGGGATGTACTCACTTTTGTTGCCAGCGGTTTAGACATTAATGACTATGTGTTGAGTTATTTTGAGGGCACACCAAATTTACACAGTTATATAAGCTGTACACTGACTACTTTACATTGTATCAAAGTGTCATATCTTTAGTGTTGTCCCATGAAAAGATATAATAAAATATTTACACAAATGTGAGGGGTGTACTCACTTTTGTGAGATACTGTATTTATATACATATACTGTATATGTTAAAATTCAGCGTCACGCTTCAATCGTTCAATTACTTATTTTCAGTTTCCACACACTCACAATTGCAATTTTTAATATATTTTTTTTTTTGACAGGGCGTTTTCAGTTTAATTATGCAGCATATAAACTTGATTACTTCAGCAATACCCACAATGTGGCAGCAAACTGACTGTGTCTGTTAGGTAGGAATTGAGCGTAACTCCTCAATCATCTATTTACCAATTTTCAGTTTCTACACAGTTGTAATTTACGGTAATTTTATTTTGCCATTGTTAAATGTAATTAAACCAACATATATATATGTGATTATTACAAGACACAAGGTATAGCAGCAATCAACCTGTGTGTATTAATGAGAAATTGAGTGTCAGTCCTCAATTGTATGTTTCCGTGAATTCTGTTTCCCCATGGTTGGAATTAAAATGTTTTTTGGGACTTGTACAATTTTATTAAACCGGCATATAGATTGTCAGTACCAATACACAGGCCAACACACAAACGTATCTGTGATGGATAACAACTTTAGGTCTAAATCTTTTTCCCTATTTCATGCTTATTATCCCTTTATTTCTGTGTTCACATTTCCAATCAATGTATTTATTTATTTTTTATTTGGAACTAATTATATTCAAACTAGCGGCATATATACGTGCATGATTACTACACCTATAGACAGGGTAGTGTAACACATCAGAATGGTGTTACTACTCCTGAACCCTGCTAATATCTTGTCATCTATATATTTATTTCCAGGTTCTCCACACTATGCATTCCTAATAATGTTGTTATGTAACTGTTCATATGTAATGTGCCTGATTCACCAGCAGTGGCAGAAAACATGGCAGAGCTGTACTTAGAATGGACCTTATCTGTACGGGGCGGCGAAGGCGCACTCGGTCTCCCATCAGCCGCAGACCTGCTGCTTAGCTTTGGGGGCGAGGATCTGTGTTTGGCCTCGTTCCCAGGACGGCCTTGCTAGCTGGAAGGCTCCCTGCTCCTAGGTCTGCCTTGAGCGCCGAGCTGATCACTCGGTGCTCAACTTGTTTGTCTGTCGGTCATGTGACGCTGGCCACGTCACATGAACCTCACTCCCCACTATAAATACAGGCGGCCTGCTGGCTACAGGTTGCCTGTGATTTTCGTCCTATAGGCTGTGTACTTTATTGTTATTAAGATACCTCTGGAATTGAACCTCGATCCGCCTCTTGACACCTCTTCTGCCTGCTCACTGTACATTGACGCTACCTCTCGGATTTTGACCTCGGCTTGTTTACGGATTTGTCTTTGCCTCTTCCCTTGTTCTGACGTGACCTCCTGGACTGACCTCGGCTAGTTGACCCGCCTCGCCTTCCGTTGTTGTTCTACCTCTTGTCCACTTATTGTAACTTCCCAGTGGCTGTCCTCTTCCCTGCTGTCTCTTTCTCTCTGCTTGCACTTAGTAGGTTAGAGACTGTCGCCCAGTTGCGCTCCGTCACCTAGGGTGGGTGGTCCTAGTAGGCAGGGACAGGGGACTGGGTGGCAGCTCAGGGGGTGCACCTCTGCTCTATCTTGATTCCCGTGACTCTACCCGTGACATTACCATTCCATTCTGATCCCCCTCTGGAGAGGATTGTGCTAGTCCTACTTCCTGCAGAAAGGGTGGGGACCAGTTTGAGTCAGTCTAGTTCACCCCCAGCTAAGGGAAGGGTGTGCAGGGGCACGTCTCTGCTAGATGTGCCAATGCCAGCCAGATCACCTTAAGCTCTGCTGGCCATGGAGGCCAAAGCTTGAAGCCTTAGGAGCCAGGAGGAAAGTTCCATGGCATAACCTAGAGGAGTCAGACTAAAAAGTGAAGTGCAGCATATAGAAGAAGCTGAGCTACTGTATACAGCCAGCCTGTCAGTACAGCAGAGTCAGAGAGAAACAGATATAGCAGAGTTGAGTTTGCCTTACAGTTTCATGCTAAAGCCTGCTGGAACCAAGACAAAACCTGTAAACCGTTTGAGAACGTTTATGCAAAGTAAAGCTGCCATTGAACTTCATCTCAAGGTCTGGACTCCAGTTAATCTTTTATCCCTCAATTATTCCCCCAGGTATCCAGGTGGCAGCACCATAGCACACAATAAGAAACAGATCGGCCGCACTATACCACTCAGCATTCCTACACCTGGGACGCGATTTATATAGAGGGCTCTTGGGGGGAGGCTGCCCGTTGCAGTAGCACTGAAAATTATCTGGGAGTGATAATGAATCTAGGCACAAATCCGTTTCCCTATTTCACACCTTTTTAATCAATTTTTCTTTAGTTGGGGGGGGGGGTTCTTGATTATTTTTAGTGTTGAACAAATCAAGCTTCAGATCATAAAAACAAAGTCGATTTGTTCTAAAACTTATTTTTAATGCTGTGCAGTGACCGCCGTACAGCATTATAATGTATTGCCTCCGTGCAGGCAACATTTGTTTCACCCTAAGTCACGCAAGACTTCGGTAAATTAATTTGGCATGAATTTCTACATCTTTAATAATATTTCAAATCAGCAATCCGAAGTCGGGTTTGATACCGAGGTACCAGCCGGTACCAAACCTGACTTCGGATTCCGAATTTGAAATGTTTTTAAAGATGTAGAAATGAATACCAAATTCATTCACCGAACTCTCTTGTGACTTCGGGTTAAACTAATTTTGCCTCCATGGAGGCAATACATTTTAATGCTGTACGGAGAAACACATTTTAATGCTGTATTAAGACGAAGTGTTAATGTTGTACGGAGAAGCCATTGTATGAAGCCTAATTATATTCAAACTAGCAGCATATATATGTGATTAGAAACATAGAAACATAGAAACATATAATGTGTCGGCAGATAAGAACCATTTGGCCCATCTAGTCTGCCCAATATACTGAATACTATAAATATAGCCCTTGGCCCTATCTTATATGAAGGATGGCTTATGCCTATCCCATGCATGCTTATACTCCTTTACTGTACTTGCAGCTACCACTTCTGCAGGAAGGCTATTCCATGCATCCACTACTCTCTCAGTAAAGTAATACTTCCTGATATTACTTTTAAACCTTTGCCCCTCTAATTTAAAACAATGTCCTCCTGTAGCAGTTTTTCTTCTTTTAAATATTCTCTCCTCTTTTACCTTGTTGATTCCCTTTATGTATTTAAAAGTTTCTATCATATCCCCTCTGTCTCGTCTTTCTTCCAAGCTATACATGTTAAGGTCCTTTAATCTTTCCTGGTAAGTTTTATCCTGCAATCCATGTACTAGTTTAGTAGCTCTTCTCTGAACTCTCTCCAAAGTATCAATATCCTTCTGGAGATATGGTCTCCAGTACTGCGCACAATACTCCAAATTAGGTCTCACTAGTGCTCTGTAGAGTGGTATGAGCAACTCCCTCTTTCTACTGGTAATGCCTCTCCCTATACACCCAAGCATTCTGCTAGCAGAATAGACAAGGTAGCACACAAAAATGTTAAAGAATTTAGGCCCAAATCCATTTCCCTATATGACACGTTTCTAATCAATTTTTTAGGGGGTTGTTCAAACTAGCAGAATATATACATGTTTACTACAACTATACACAGGGTAGTGTACAACATTATCTGAGAGGCCCAAAAAATGTCTGGGCTATGGAAGGATTCCAAATGAAAGACCCAGAGCCAGAATGTGAGTAGTAGCAGCACCATATATCCAGGCAAAAGTAGTGGTAGTAGTAGTAGTAGACCACAGTTGTCCCGTCTGGCTTTGTGGAAAGGTGCAACATTATAGTTGAAGAAAAAGAAGATTAGATAGTATATTGGATGGCTCACTCCTCATCTCAGTCACAGCTGGATGACATGGAGGTGACTTCAGAGTCCTACACTGTGCCGTGGAACCACAGTTCACAGTATTCCTCCTGCTCCTACTCCTTTTAGCCCCAAAGAAGGCTTTCAGTGGAATCCTCCCAGTCTTCACTGCCCCTCTCTAGAGGGGCGCCTTCCTTTTTCCTAAGAAGTGGCAAGAAAACCCCACAATTCCTTACAGCAGATAGTCAAGAGAGTCTCCCTTTTGACAACTTGTGTGAGAGCAGTCAGCGCTTCTACTGCCCTGAGGTGGAGCTAGAGGAAGAGGCTGCAGACCCCAGGCATAGCCATGATGGTGGTAGTGGTAATAGTAGCGGCCCCCGTAGCCACCTTTTCGGCATTAGGGGCAGTGACAGTGGCAGTAGGAGAAGAGCAGGGGAGTGGGGCCGAAGAACCCAACATGATATCCCACAGTATAATAGAAGCAAAAGTATGGGTGAAAACTCCAATGACGATTTTGTGCTGCAAAGGACCTGGGAGCCAGATCAGGGTGCTGAGGAGGAGGCAAAATCAAAGGAGAAGGGTGATGGTGGAAGCAATAAAGAGCAGAGGTGATGTACTTCCCAAAGAACAGCCAGGGCCATGTCTGCTTTGGGATCCCTGTGACACAGTGGGTGGCTTAGGCCCAAAACGTGCAAGAGCTAAGCCCAGCTCAGTTGCTTCTACCCCTTTGCGAGTATCTCACGTCTGGCAGTTATTTTCCATTCTGCTGGAAGACAAAAGCATTGTCTTGTGCAAACTGTGCAAGAGTGAAATAAAACATGGGCAGGCATACACAAACGTAGGCAACACAGCTCTATTAAACCACATAAAGCTGCATTACTCCATCTTGTGGGCAAACAGAGGTGACATCCAGCCAGCCACTGTGGCAGGGGTTCCTTCCTTCTCCTGGTCCAGCTTGTGGCAGCCAGGCCACATCCACGAGCAGTACGGTGTCTTTCACATTGTCATCATCTATTTCCACTTCTCCCGCTCAGACTTCTCCTCCTCTGCTCCATCGTCAGCCATTGATAATGGAATGCGGGGCCTGGAGACAATTCTATGTACCAAGAAATCATATGGTGTGAATATTAATTCCCACCTGGCTAAGTTGCTGGCGGTGCAGTTGCTGCTGTACCATTTAGTCAAGTCTGCCAGCTAATGGTGTGCGCTCAGCTTGGCTGGAAGATTCAGAGCAGGCGTTATTTTTCTCAAAAAGCCATCCCTGTACTCTCATGTTGTCATGGTCTTACCTTCTTGCTGTTCTCCTTCGTTTGACATGTGCTGGCGGCCATCTTGGTTTCTGGGTTTCTTGTAGCCTTCCACCCTGCGGCTCCTCCTTCCCACTGGGAGGAGCTGGATGCCTAGCTCATATATATAGGAGGTCTGTGGCTTCAGTTCCTTGCTTGGTCCTCCTGTGTTCACATGCTTCTAAGACTGCTGCTGCTTCTGGTTCCTGATCCTGGCTTCGTCTGACTACCCTGCTGGTTCCTGATCCTGGCTTCGTCTGACTACCCTGCTGGTTCCTGATCCTGGCTTCGTCTGACTACCCTGCTGGTTCCTGATCCTGGCTTCGTCTGACTACCCTTCTGGTTCCTGATCTCTGGCCTCTCAAAGACTCTGCTTCGGTTTCACCATTCGTTTGGACTTTTGCTTTACAGCTTTATTTTCAATAAAGCCTTCTTATTTTCACTTATCTCTTGTTGTACGTCTGGTTCATGGTTCCGTGACATTAGGACCAAGCCATGAGTTCTGACGGTACAGGGCCATCCTCGCTACCCATGCTGGTTGCCAGACTTGATCAGCAGGATCACCTGTTGGGTCGGTTCGCTGTGGCGTTGCAAACCCTGCTTGAACGCACGGCTCATTTCGCTCCCGTTGCCGATGGGTCGGTTGTCGCTCCTACTGCCGCTCCAGTTGTTGCGCCAGAGTCTACCCCGACACCTGTTGTTGCGCCTGCTGTGTTTCGGGGTATGACCGGTTCTGCCCCTCTTCCACAGCGCTTTGGGGGAGAGCCAACTCAGTGCCGAGGTTTCCTTAACCAGGTGGGCATTTATTTCGAGTTGCTGCCACATGCCTTTCCAACTGAGAGATCAAAGGTGGGCTTCTTGATCTCGCTGCTCTCGGACAAGGCCTTGGCCTGGGCCAGCCCTTTATGGGAGAACAACAATCCGGTGGTTGCCGAGTTTTCCGGTTTTGTTGCTTCTCTTCGGAAGGTATTCGATGTGCCGGCTCGTGCTGCCTCTGCTGCGAAGCTCCTTATGTCCATCAGACAGGGTTCACGATCCGTAGCTGAATACGCCATTGAGTTTCGTACCCTGGCAGCAGAGGTGGGCTGGAATAATGAGGCTCTGGTCGCTGCTTTCTCTCATGGTCTCTCGGATGCCTTGAAGGATGAGGTTGCAGCTAAGGACCTACCAGTGGAGCTCGAGTCTCTTATTTCTTTCCTGATTTTGATTGACACCAGACTCAGGGAGAGACCTTCCTTTAAGGAGAGCCTGCGGAGGTCTTCTAACAGATTGGCGCCTACGTTTGCTGTCCCACCCGTGCCTCCCTCTCCTCCCACGCCTCCTGGGGATGACTTGTCTGGGGGTGAACCCATGCAGCTGGGGTTTGCTCGCCTGTCCGAGGGGGAGAGGGTACTCCGGAGACGCGAGGGTCGATGCATGTACTGTGGTCTCGGTGGGCATTTTCGGTTGGCATGTCCGAACCGTCCGGGAAACGCTCGTACCTGAGATCCTGTCGGGGGCAGATCTTGGGTGGAGTCTCCTCGTCCCCGGTTTCCCGTGTTGACAAACCACTGATCACTGTTGTCCTCTCCTGGGTCGGGGGCTTGGTGACGACCCAGGCGTTGGTGGACTCTGGTGCTTTGTTCATTGATAGTGTGTTCGCTGCCGCCAATTCCATTCCTCTGCAGGCTCGAGGTTCCCCACTGGCTCTTGAGGCGATAGACGGCAGACCCCTTCTGTCGTCACACGTGACTCATGAGACCCTTCCAGTGGGGATAGCCATTGGTGCCGTTCACAGAGAGTCGGTCTGTCTCCAGGTTATTTCGTCTCCACACTACTCGGTGGTCTTGGGGTACCCCTGGCTCCAGAAGCATAATCCGACTTTCGATTGGAGATCGGCCGAGATCCTCTCGTGGTCACCGCAGTGTGGGGCTAGTTGCATCCATGGGTCTGTCAAGTTGCTGTGTACTTCCTCGGACTCTCTGTTGCCTCCTGAATACTAGGAGTACCGGGATGTATTCGATAAGGTGCGCGCGGTTGCCCTACCTCCGCACCGCCCATACGATTGTGCCATAGAGTTACAACCTGGTGCCGTTCCTCCTCGTGGCAAAGTCTATCCACTGTCGGTAGCGGAGAATGAGGCCATGGAGGAGTACGTGAGGGAGGCGCTTTCACGCGGACACATTCGCAAATCCTCGTCCCCGGCAGGGGCTGGATTTTTCTTTGTGAAAAAGAAGGGCGGTGAGTTGAGGCCTTGCATCGATTACAGGGGTCTCAATCGCATCACGATCAAGAACGCTTACCCGATACCCTTGATTTCCGAGCTGTTCGATCGCCTTAAAGGGGCCACGGTCTTTACCAAACTCGACCTGAGGGCGGCATATAACCTGGTAATGATCAAGGCGGGCGATGAGTGGAAGACCGCGTTTAACACCGGGACCGGTCATTATGAATCCTTGGTTATGACCTTTGGGTTGTGCAATGCGCCCGCAGTCTTTCAGGAATTCATCAACGATGTTTTCCGTGACCTGTTGCAGCAGTGTGTGGTGGTCTATTTGGATGACATCTTGGTATATTCTGAATCCATGGAGGCCCACATTCTGGATGTCAGACGAGTGTTGCAACGGTTACGAGAGAACAAGCTGTTCGGTAAGCTTGAGAAATGCGAATTTCACTGATCCCAGGTAACCTTCTTAGGTTACATCATTTCCGCTGAGGGGTTCTCCATGGATCCTGAGAAGGTTTCGGCTGTCTTACAGTGGCCCCAGCCCAGTGGTCTTCGTTCCCTGCAGCGCTTTTTGGGCTTCGCCAATTATTATCGGAAGTTCATCAGGGACTTTTCCATGCTGGCCAAGCCTCTCACGGATCTGACCAGGAAGGGCAGTAATTCCCAGGTCTGGCCGCTCGAGGCCATCCGAGCTTTTGAGGCCCTAAAGTCCGCTTTTGTGTCGGCTCCGATTCTGTCGCATCCCAACCCTGGGTTGCCCTTTGTCCTCGAGGTGGACGCGTCTGAGACGGGAGTAGGCGCCCTTCTGTCTCAGCGTAGAACACCAGAGGGTCCTCTGCTTCCTTGTGGGTTTTACTCCCGGAAACTGTCTTCCGCGGAGTGCAACTATCAGATTGGTGACAGGGAGTTATTGGCCATCGTGCAGGCCCTTAAAGAATGGAGGCACTTGCTCGAGGGTTCGGTGGTTCCGGTTCTCATCCTGACGGACCATAAGAATCTGACCTACCTTTCTGAGGCCAAGAGATTGACACCACGTCAGGCCAGATGGGCTCTGTTCTTGTCACGTTTTAATTACGTGGTCTCCTACCTACCCGGTTCCAAGAACATCAGGGCGGATGCCCTATCACGGCAGTACTCCGAGCTGTCCAGGGAGGAGTCGATTCCAACTTCGGTCATACCTCCGAATCAGATCCTGGCCGCCATTCGCACCAGCCTGACCTCTCCCCTGGGTGAGCAGATTTTGGCGGCTCAATCTGGTGCTCCCTCTGGGAGACCCAACGGCAGATGTTTTGTGCCTGAGGAGTTGCGCACTCGGTTGTTGCGAACCTACCATAACTCCAAGACCGCGGGGCATCCTGGAAAGAATGAGCTGTCCTGGGCTGTTTCACGTCTGTTCTGGTGGCCTTCCCTACGTTCCGACATCGCCGCATATGTAGCGGCATGCTCCGTTTGTGCCCAGAGTAAGTCCCCTCGGCACCTTCCGTTGGGCCTTCTGCAACCCATAGCCACCGGGGAGCGCCCATGGTCACACCTGGGGATGGATTTCATTGTGGACCTCCCTGCATCCCGAGGCCATACGGTCATTCTCATGATTGTGGATCGGTTTTCCAAAATGTGCCACTGTGTTCCTCTCAAGAAGTTACCCTCTGCACAAGAGTTGGCCACGATTTTTGCCAGGGAGGTCTTCCTATTGCACGGTTTGCCCAAGGAGATTGTGTCGGATCGGGGGAGTCAGTTTGTGTCCAGGTTCTGGCGCGCCTTTTGCTCCCAGTTGGGGATTCATCTCTCCTTCTCCTCGGCCTACCACCCTCAGTCCAATGGGGCCGCAGAACGATCCAATCAGGCCTTGGAGCAATTCCTTCGTTGCTATGTCTCCGATCACCAAGACAATTGGGTTGACCTTCTGCCTTGGGCTGAGTTTGCCAGGAACACGGCGGTGAACTCTTCCTCTGGGACGTCTCCCTTCATGGCCAATTATGGGTTCCAACCTGCCGTGTTACCGGAGGTATTCTCTCCCCAGGATATTCCGGCTGTGGAGGATCACCTTTCCGTCCTACGTGCTTCTTGGGTACAGATCCAGAAGTCCCTTGAGGCCTCTGCGCAGCGCCAGAGACTCCAGGCTGATCGCAGACGAGCGCCTGCTCCTTCCTACCAGGTCGGAGACCGTGTATGGTTGTCCACCCGCAACCTCAACCTTCGAGTGCCCACTCCCAAGCTGGCGCCTCGCTTTGTTGGTCCCTTCCGAGTGCTTCGCAGGGTAAACCCGGTAGCCTATGCCCTTGCGCTTCCTCCTGGCATGCGGATCTCCAACGTGTTTCATGTCTCCCTGTTGAAGCCACTGGTGTGTAATCGTTTCACTTCCTCGGTTCCTCGGCCTCGTCCGGTCCGAGTGGGCAATCATGAGGAGTATGAGGTGAGCAATATCCTGGACTCACGCCTGGTCCGCGGTCGGGTGCAGTTTTTGGTCCATTGGCGTGGTTATGGTCCAGAGGAGCGTTCCTGGGTTCCCTCCGCAGATGTCCATGCTCCTGCCTTGCTCCGAGCCTTCCACGCACGCTTCCCTCAGAAACCGTTTTTTTTCTCCGCGGAGGAGGGGCCCTTGAGGGGGAGGTACTGTCATGGTCTTACCTTCTTGCTGTTCTCCTTCGTTTGACATGTGCTGGCGGCCATCTTGGTTTCTGGGTTTCTTGTAGCCTTCCACCCTGCGGCTCCTCCTTCCCACTGGGAGGAGCTGGATGCCTAGCTCATATATATAGGAGGTCTGTGGCTTCAGTTCCTTGCTTGGTCCTCCTGTGTTCACATGCTTCTAAGACTGCTGCTGCTTCTGGTTCCTGATCCTGGCTTCGTCTGACTACCCTGCTGGTTCCTGATCCTGGCTTCGTCTGACTACCCTGCTGGTTCCTGATCCTGGCTTCGTCTGACTACCCTGCTGGTTCCTGATCCTGGCTTCGTCTGACTACCCTTCTGGTTCCTGATCTCTGGCCTCTCAAAGACTCTGCTTCGGTTTCACCATTCGTTTGGACTTTTGCTTTACAGCTTTATTTTCAATAAAGCCTTCTTATTTTCACTTATCTCTTGTTGTACGTCTGGTTCATGGTTCCGTGACACATGTGGCGGACAACGTGGGCCACACTCTGCAGTTATCACTGTGCAGCAAGGTTCAGGAAAAGGTAGACACCTGGGCAGGGACAGTACATGTCTTTCACGGCCCACTGGGTCAATGTTTTTTCTGGCAGCAGCGAGGCAGGTCCTTTTGACCCCCATCCCCACTATTGTGTCAGCCAGGCTCCCACACCAGGCATTTATCCACCTCCTGCTCAGGAGGGAACAGGGTTGCTTGCATTACCCCTCCATCCTATCACATGTGTCAGGTTAAGCATTGCCACGCCGCGTTGGAGCTGATTGGCCTGGGAGAGAGTAATCACACCAGTGAGCAGTTGCTCAAGTACAAACCGGATTCCAAAAAAGTTGGGACACTAAACAAATTGTGAATAAAAACTGAATGCAATGATGTGGAGATGACAAATGTCAATATTTTATTTGTAATAGAACGTAGATGACAGATCAAACGTTTAATCCGAGTAAATGTATCATTTTAAAGGAAAAATACGTTGATTCAAAATTTCACAGTGTCAACAAATCCCAAAAAAGTTGGGACAAGTAGCAATAAGAGCTGGAAAAAGTAAATTTGAGCATAACGAAGAGCTGGAAGACCAATTAACACTAATTAGGTCAATTGGCAACATGATTGGGTATAAAAAGAGCTTCTCAGAGTGGCAGTGTCTCTCAGAAGCCAAGATGGGTAGAGGATCACCAATTCCCACAATGTTGCGCAGAAAGATAGTGGAGCAATATCAGAAAGGTGTTACCCAGCGAAAAATTGCAAAGACTTTGCATCTATCATCATCAACTGTGCATAACATCATCCGAAGATTCAGAGAATCTGGAACAATCTCTGTGCGTAAGGGTCAAGGCCGTAAAACCATACTGGATGCCCGTGATCTCCGGGCCCTTAAACGACACTGCACCACAAACAGGAATGCTACTGTAAAGGAAATCACAGAATGGGCTCAGGAATACTTCCAGAAACCATTGTCAGTGAACACAATCCACCGTGCCATCCGCCGTTGCCAGCTGAAACTCTACAGTGCAAAGAAGAAGCCATTTCTAAGCAAGGTCCACAAGCTCAGGCGTTTTCACTGGGCCAGGGATCATTTAAAATGGAGTGTGGCAAAATGGAAGACTGTTCTGTGGTCAGACAAGTCACGATTCAAAGTTCTTTTTGGAAATCTGGGACGCCATGTCATCCGGACCAAAGAGGACAAGGACAACCCAAGTTGTTATCAACGCTCAGTTCAGAAGCCTGCATCTCTGATGGTATGGGGTTGCATGAGTGCGTGTGGCATGGGCAGCTTGCATGTCTGGAAAGGCACCATCAATGTAGAAAAATATATTCTGGTTCTAGAACAACATATGCTCCCATCCAGACATCATCTCTTTCAGGGAAGACCCTGCATTTTTCAACAAGATAATGCCAGACCACATTATGCATCAATCACAACATCATGGCTGCGTAAGAGAAGGATCCGGGTACTGAAATGGCCAGTCTGCAGTCCAGATCTTTCACCTATAAAGAACATTTGGCGCATCATAAAGAGGAAGGTGCAACAAAGAAGGCCCAAGACGATTGAACAGTTAGAGGCCTGTATTAGACAAGAATGGGAGAGCATTCCTATTTCTAAACTTGAGAAACTGGTCTCCTCGGTCCCCAGACGTCTGTTGAGTGTTGTAAGAAGAAGGGGAGATGCCACACAGTGGTGAAAATGGCCTTGTCCCAACTTTTTGTGGATTTGTTGACACCATGAAATTCTGATTCAACATATTTTTCCCTTAAAATGGTACATTTTCTCAGTTTAAACTTTTGTTCCGTGATTTATGTTCTATTCTGAATAAAATATTAGAAGTTGGCACCTCCACATCATTACATTCAGTTTTTATTCACGATTTGTATAGTGTCCCAACTTTTTTGGAATCCGGTTTGTACATCAAGCAGAAAACATCCAGCTGGTTGTCACCCTGCTGACTCCAACTGGGCAAGGTAGTCAGGGACAATGGGCATAACATCATGGCAGCCCTAAACCTGGGCGAAATAGCACATGGTCCTTGCATGGTGTACTACATCAATCTAGTGGCGCAACACTTTCTAAATAGGCACACTGGCTTGTGCTCAGTGCTGGTAAAGTCCAGGAGAATTTCCAACCACTTCAGCCACTCTTATGTGGATCTGCAGTGACAGAATGGCTTGCCGCTTCACCACTTTGTCCATAACATGCTAACTCGCTGGAATTTAACATTACACATGCTTGAGCATCTGTACGAACAGCAGAAAGCTGTGAACAATTTTGTCATGCACCAGACAGCCTAATCAGCAGGAAGCATGTGTTGCTTTGAGGTTAAACAGTAGCAGCTCATCCGAGATGCTTGTCAGGTGCTGAAACCCTTCAAAGAGGCAACAAAGTTTGTCAACAGGGACAACTGCGGCATGAACAAAGTTATCCCTCTCATATTTATCTTACAACAGATGCTGATGCTCAAACAAGACAGAAAAAGAGCAGCTGACGCATCTTGCTGTCCGCCCTATAGCTCCTCTCTTATAGAGGAGGATGACAAAGATTAAGATGAGGATGATGAGAATGAGGAGGTGGAGGACAATGATGGAGGATGACACTGACCAAGACACCCAATTGCCTCAGTGGAGGGTGGAGCCGGAAAGGAGTGGCTCCCTGGGCATGCTGCCCAGAATGGCCACTTGTTTGCTCGCTTGATTACGCAGTGTCAGATGTATCGTTGACATCAAGAAGTCTGATGACTACTGGATAGCTATTCTTTTAGACCCTCGCTACCAAGACAAAATGGGGAAATGTTTCCAGAAAGGTAGGACAATTTACATTACTATGAGCAAATGCCTGCCGCCAGCGAGCATAAAAAAGAGCCCCCTTCTTACAGTCACCCCCTTCCCGCTGCCACAAGTAGGAGAAGCCACAGCAGCAGTAGTCATTTCAGTCTCCTCAACAGGAAGGAGCAGTTTTTCCATGCACTGCTCATAGCTGAAGCCAGTCAGCAACCTGACAGCTCTTGCCTAAACTCCTAGGTTCAGGCCTACCTAAACTATGGCCAGTTTCTGTTGCATACCCAGTTCCATGACCCCATGGATTTCTGGGCAAGACAACTGGAACAGTGGCTCGAACTGACACAGCACGCTGTCTATCCTTTTTCTTGCCCTGTCTCCAGTGTCATCTCAGGGAGGGTTTTCAGTGCTGTGGAGGACGTGGTGACACCCAAATGAACCAAGTTGTCCTCGGCCACTGTCCAAAACATCACTTTTGTCAAAATGAACCAAGCCTGGATTCAGGAGGATTTTCAAATTTCTGATTCCGATGTATAGACCTCACCCACCTCGACTTGCTGGCGGTGCCCCATCTTGCCACTGTTGCTGTCTGCCTGCTGTCTGTCTGCCTATCACATTCTGTGAGGCTGCTGCTGAGGCCTACATCATGCTACTAATGCCTATCAATCGTCAGTTTATGTGTATTTAGTATCCACACCCTTGAAATTTTAAAATTCCGAATGTCATTATTAACAGATCAAAAATAAATAAATACATTTGGGGGGAGGGGATAAATTTATTTAAAGAGAACCTTTCACCACTCCTGACATGCCTGTTTTAATAGCTTCTGGCAGTCCCCATGTAATAACAATTTTGGAGCATCTATTCTTATGACTGCGTTATGCCATTCCTTTATTATTTCAACCAGAGGTTATGAATGAATTGCTAGCAGTCTGCAGTAAGGGTAAAGAGGGGACTGACTGGTGTGACATGACCAGGGGGAAAATGGTAGAAGGAGTCTACATTTCACCTAGGTTCCTGTCTTATACATTCTAAATAGCAGCCAAGGAGTTGAAGCAGCAAGGAAATAAGGGTCCGTTTCCATGTACTCACTTTCCACACGGTTGATATATATATATATATATATATATATATATATATTTTTTTTTTTGTGGGGGTGTGATTTGGTTCAGTTTGGAGGGTGGGGTCAGGTGTTTAACACAGTTGAGATTTAAAAAAATAAAATAAAATTGGGGTGGGTGGGTTACATTTCATAAAGCACCATATGTACGTAAATATTGTATTAATACAGAAACTTTATCACAGTCCAGGCAGGCTGAATGCGATCAATAGACCTTTAATTGCTGCTGGTGCCCCATCTTCCAATTCTTGCTGTGTGTGTGTGTGTGTGTGTGTGTGTGTGTGTGTGTGTATATCTGTCTGTCTATCTGCCTACCTACAGTGCTGCCCATAATTATTCATACCCCTGGCAAATTTTGACTTAAAGTTACTTTTATTCAAAAAAGTCCAGCAATATAAATACTAGTATTATACCAAGTCAGAGTATTTATGTAGAAAACAAAAAGTCCAGCAACAATAGATGACCTACAAAGGGGGTTGTAGGTCATCTATTGTTATTGGTATATTTATGTTTATGTGTGCGTGTGTCTGTTTGTATATTTTTTATCCTCTTGGTGGACCCTGTACCTCCTGGCAAACTGTCACGAGGGCAGTATACAGGGGACACCTTTCCAATTTTCTAATTGTGTGCTGGTTATCTGTACGGGTACCACTCTTTACCTATCTCCCTCCACTGTTCACTTTACCAGGGACAGCCAGGAGGTTGGGATTAGGCACATGGACAGGGCGTCCCCACCATCAGGAGACGTCCCTGGGCTGAGGACCAGTTTAGGGCAATAGTGCTAGGGATTTATTCCCCACCACTTACCCAGTGCATCTGGCTGAACACTGGCCTCTTACCTCGGATTCAGTATTTAGACTTCCTTTGATTATGTATACTTCTACATTTCTTATTAAATTTAGTCATCTTATGTTATAACAGGGTACCCTTGCTGGACTTTTTACTTTTATTCAACCAGAAAGTCATTTTTTGATGGGAAATGACATAGGTGTCTCCCAAAAGATAATAAGACCATGTACAAGAGGCATTATTGTGGAAAAAAAAAAAAACATTTCTCAGCTTTTATTTGCATTTGAGCAAAAAATACAAGATGTTTCGCACTGTGGAAAATCTCAGAGGACGTGGTCGGAAGCCAAAAGTGACACCTGTGCTGGCCAGGAGGATAGTTAGAGAGGTGAAAAAGAATCCAAGGATCACCACCAAGGCCATCCTGGGGAATCTGGGCTCTGCTGGTGGCAATGTCTCAAGGCAGACAATCCAACGGACACTGAACAATGCAGACCAAGGAGGACGCCACTTCTCCAGATAAGGCACACAAAAGCTTGCTTGGCCTTTGCAAAAGCTCATCTGGACAAAGAAGAAGACTTCTGGTCTTTTGTGTTATGGTCAGATGAAACAAAAATTTCATTGTTTGGTCACAATGATGTTTCCTTTATTTGGCGTAAACAAGGAGAAGCCTTCAACCCAAAGAACACCATTCCCACTGTCGAACATGGAGACCTAATGCTTTGGGGGTGTTTTTCAGCCAATGGACCAGGGAACCTAATCACCGTAAACGGCACCATGAAAAAAGATCAATACATGAGGATTCTCAACGAAAACATCAGGCAGTCTGCAGAGAAACTTGGCCTTGGGCACCAGTGGACATTTCAGCATAACAATGACCCAAAACACACAGCAAAAGTGGTGAAGAAATGGTTAGCAGACAACAACATTAACGTTTTGGAGTGGCCCAGACAGAGTCTAGACTTGAATCCCATTGAGAATCTGTGGAGGGAGCTAAAGATCAGGGTGATGGCAAGAAGATCCTCCAACCTGAAAGATTTGGAGCTCATTGCTAAAGATGAATGGGCAAAAATACCTGTGGAGGAGACATGCAAAAAGCTGGTCTGCAATTATAGGAAGCGTTTAATTTCTGTAATAGCCAATAAAGGCTTTTCTATTGATTATTGAGAAGGGTATGAATAATTTTGGACTGGACATTTTTTGCTCAAATGTAAATAAAAGCTGAGAAATGTTTCCCCCCCCCCCCCCCACAATAATGCCTCTTGTACATCGTCTTATTATCTTTTGGGAGACACTTATGTAATTTCCCGTCAAAAAATTACTTGCTGGTTGAATAAAAGTAACTTTAGGTCAAAATTTGCCAAGGGTATGAATAATTATGGGCAGCACTGTACCATCACGCTGTGTATGCCTGCATCATGCCACTTTCCAACCATCACATTCAGTACGGCCGCAGCCTGAATTATGCCACTAATACTGTACCAGTTGCCAACCATCACGTTCCCCAAAGATGCTGTATGATAACACTGTGTGTTTACCCATAGCTATGTATGTCAGTGTCACTCAGACATCATTTACTATTGCTGTCATTGCATTCCAAAGCATGGGGAGGGAGGATAGTGGAGAGGAAAAAAATCATAAAAGATAACAAGTTTTACAAAAAATTAGTCCTAGGAGGTTAGAGGTGGTTATATACCAACTTTCAGGGTAATTGGAGCAACTTTGGTTCTGTCGAAACTGATTCAGGTCCAAAACAAACTTTGTAAAAAATTCTGAGACCTGGACCCAAAACTAATTTTGTGTGATTCACTCACCCCTACAGCTAAGCTTACTTCCTTATGGAGCAGAATTTCTCAATGGTGTGAAAGAGAGGTGAAAGCTGAGGATCTGCTGTACTGCCAGGTAAATGTTCTGAATCCCCTTAGTGACAAGTTATGTATGTATCTGGAAGATGCTGCTCCAATCTTATGCCCACTTATTGGAAAGCATCAGATGATTTAGGTTCTGCCTGAGGAGAGACGTCTCCGTAAATGACACCTTGGACAAACAGAATGTATTTACATATAGGGCAGTAACAAACAAACAAACAAAAAAAAAAAAAAGAAGGGGACCCAAGTCATAGAAAATAAGCAGGACATTCAGGGGAGCAGAAACATTTAAAGCGACTACTTGTTTCTCATTTTTCAAATATCCCTAGGTGACAGGTTCTCTTTGGTAATCCAAATGTTAGTGTAAATAATAGAAAATGTAAAGGATTTAAAATTCGCTGCAGTTATAGTTTTTTCTGAAAACAGACTATCATTATTGATAGTTATATTTAATATTTACAATACGAGAAGGTACAATAAAACCTCCATATAACTATCCCTTGTGATAATAGTTATATGGAGGTTTTATTGTACCTTCTCGTATTGTAAATATTAAATATATCTTTATCAATTATGATATTACATTCATAGTGAGCACTTTTTGATTTGCACTTATCACTGTCACCGGTTCACGTTTTTTACACATTATATTCTTTTTCCTTCACTTGTTTGTTCACTTCCTTTTCCCCCTCTTTTTCACCATTATTTTTTCTACTTATCACTTTTGATCATCACCATTGATATGTGCACATGTGTGTATTGACTATACACATGTGCATACTTATTGGATTGTGCTTTTTCGGTTATACACTGGTTACTATGGAATAACGGCACTCATTGTGCTGTGTTTTAACACACATTAGGAGTTATTGAATAATAATCAATTTATCATTCTTTTTAAGAACGGGTTGTTATATATATTTTTATTGTTTTTTTTATTGACACTTATGTATGTCTCATATATGGTATATAGTACCTCTGCGATATTTACATTTATCAGCACATATTTGGCTGATGGTATTTACAATAATATATCCTCCTGCGGCAATTGTGGATATATGTGAATGGTAAGGGATCGATGCAGGTGATTGCCGAGGGTTTGCGTTCCACAGTGGAGCGCATGCGAGGATCGCATGCTGATAATCTTGCGGGATTGCCGGTATGTGTGCCTGAGATGCGGAAGGTGTAGGGGGGTGGATCAGATGTGATGCGCTCCACGATGGACCGCATACCAGATATCCGGTCTGGTGTGTGCGGCCTTCCGTGGAGTGCCTCGGATCCGTTCCCCCACAAGATGTTCTCACTCAATTGGCATTATCCTTCTGTGTCTCTCTACTTTGATCGGATGTATGGAGTATTTGCTTGCTTCCCCTGTATGGTGTCCGGACACTGTAGGAACCGGAAGTGATGTTGTGCGTTCCACGCTGGAATGCACTCCACTTCCCTTTCCTCTTCCTTTCCCTAATGTGGGTGGTTGTTTTACTCCATGTGTTGTTAATCGACCTATTTGATAGACTATATATAGCTAGTGAATACACACTCTTATCCCTTTAGAAAGCGACCGCGAAACACGTGTCGGGTTCCAGGACTGTTTTGGTCTGTATACCTTACTGCATTTTCTCCTATATGTATTTCTTTAGGCCTCATGCACACGACCGTTGTGTGCATCCGCGTCCGTTCCGTCATTTTTCACAGTTTAGCGGAGGTCCCATTCATTTCTATGGAGCTGTGAAAAAAAAACTGATAGTCCTCCGTTTCTTCTCCGCGTCCGTGATCCGTGATTCCAGTCCGTCAAAAAAATATAACCTGTCCTATTCTTGTTAGTGGAAAACGGAGGACGGACCCATTCAAGTCAATGGGTCCGTCAAAAAAAAACGGATGCACAACTAGTATGTCATCCATTACACTTTTCATTAACCTTCCTTTTTTTTTCCCCTGTCAGACAAAAAAAAAAGGAAGACACAAGGAAACACAACTGAAGAAAAATTGGACACGGACCACTGAAGCCAAATCACTGACAGTGAAAAAACACTGTGGTGTGCATGAGGCCTTAGAATGAGCCGAACATGCGTCATCGGGTGCTATATAGCACTCAATGATGCGTTCCGGCCAGCCAATCTGTAACGGGGCGCCGAAGGAACACTTGGTCTCCCATCAGCTGCAGACCTGCTGCTTAGCTTCGGGAGCGAGGATTTGTGTTCGGCCTCGTTCCCAGGGCGGCTTTGCTAGCTGGGAGGCTCCCTGCTCCTAGGTCTGCCTTGAGCGCCGAGCTGATCACTCGGTGCTTGACTTGTCTGTCTGTCGGTCATGTGACGCTGGCCACGTCACATGACCCTCACTCCCCACTATAAATACAGGCAACCTGCTGGCTACAGGTTGCCTGTGATACTGGTCCATTGGTGCTTCCTTATTCCTTGGTTCTAGTCTGCGGCTGCTTGTTCTGATTGACCTCCTGACCTTGTGACCTCGGCTCTTTCTTTGACCTCGACTTCGTCTCATCCTTTGTACGTATTTTCTCTCCTGGATTGACCTCGGCTCTGATTTGACCTTACATTTGCCCGCTCCATTTGTACTCCCGCTTCTCCTGGTTCTGACCCTTGGCTTGTTGACCTTCCGTATTTTTCCTCTGTGCACTTACGTAAGTAAGGGACCGTCGCCCAGTTATGCCCCGTCGCCTAGGGCGGGTAGTGTAAGTAGGCAGGGACAGGGGTTGAGGGTGGAGTCAGAGTGCACCCTCTTTTCTTCCTCTCTGATCCCTGACACAATCACTGTAATGCCAGCAGCCAACATGGCTATGGTATTAAAGTGAGGGCAGTACTTACCTGCACATTTATTGGCTGCGTAGAAACGTGCGGGGCTGAGACTCGAGTATTGAGTCCGAATACCGCCATGTGCCGAACATCGAGATGCTCAAGCCAAACTGGTGTTCGGCCGAGGTTACTCGATCATCATTAGTCCTTAAGTCACGTCCACCAGCGCCCTAAGGGGTTAAGCTGTAAAAGCACAAGCCTTGTCATAAATTAGGCGCATCCTCTGGCAGTCTATGCGGCTAAGCAGAAATCCACAACAGCTTAGAGCTGCCATAGTTTTCTGGTTTCATTCGAGCCAGAAATCTGTTGTAAATGAAGATAAATTAATTGTGTCTGCTCCCCCCTCCTATGCCACGAACCCTTTAGGTAAAGCAGTGGGGATCGCATAAAAAAACAGAAGATGCAACAAAATTTTAAGACGTCACAAACATACTATTAGTTTATGACTCCCCCCACTTAAGTCGTAAGGGACATGATAATTCTCCCCATTGTCTGTTATGTCTTTTGGAAAATCTTATTACAAAATGAATCAGGTTTTAAGTTTATACATGGTAGACTTTAAACAAAAGAAGTCATTTTCAAAAGATTAACAAAAATGTATAATTATAAAGTTTGATTAGATTTAGACATTTAAACAAAGACAAGTTTATTAATCCGAATAATATGCTAAAACCTGTGTTGAAATGAATTGCTACCCAAAAGAATAAGCTTAGAACCAATGGTTTAATATAGGTATTTTATAATCCAAAATATATACAAAAGAATTACATCTCTTTCATAGTTTACCACATATGAAATCTTGACTTCAAATTTAATCAATAGCGATAAAGATGAGAAAAATGAGAAACCTTTTGATGGAATCTCAATAATTTACAAATCCAATTTTATAAAAGGAGATACATTTGGTAAACTTGAACAGAGTTCTTTAAAACAATTTTTGTATTAACTTTTGGAAATGTAATTCAATAGAATAAGGATAATGGCCTAACCTTGTGAATTGAATGGCAGAATGATACTGAAGTGTTGTAATTCTCATGCACTACAGGAGCCATAGGGTTATCCAAATCCCACCGGCACTCAAATGAATTGATGAAATGACTGGGAAGGCCTAATTAAAGCTGTTCAGCTCAAATGTATTGATGTATTACATCTATTACAGCTCGGTTCAATAGGTCTCGCTGCGAATGCTGCCACAGCCTATAAAGCAAACTAAACAGACTAAATAAATAATGCAAAGAATAAGAAGGAAAGCAGAAGAATAAAGGATATATATGAAATTGCTTAAGTGATTTTACTGATAAAAATATACACATACTATATGCAAGAACAAGCATACACAGAGGCGGCAGTCACTTCATAGTAAGTAATATGAATACTTTTTTTGACATTATGAAGGTATGTATTAATAGGTAGAGAAATGGCTGGCCCAGTTAAAATTTTAAGTGTTTATTTTTTAAAATAAATTTTTATTAATTTTAAACAAGGTAAAAGGTTACAAGGAAATTAGTAATAAAGCAGTATATTTAGTATGTGCTTAGATATAAAACACATTATATGAAGTATTGTGGTTATCCTAGCCAATGATAAATTGTTCATACGTATAATGCTATCCTAAAATAAGTAAGTTATTATAGCATTGTAATAAGTAGATGTTGATAGCAAAATACCAGATTTGGCTGATGGGAAGAAATAAGGGGGAACAGTAACAGGATAACAATATTGAATATAACATATTCATTATGCTGGGGAAATAACATTTATACGTCAAAAATACTTTATTTAAGTGTACAGTTGCCAGTGAATGTAAAACCAGTACTCAGCAATCTCAAATACAGAAAGGCTTTAAAAAAAAAAATGATGTGGAAGTAGACTAATGCCCCATGTACATATATGTATCCGTTTTGCTGTCAGCAAATTGCTGATCCACAAAATTCGAATGCGGTTTGTGTGATGTCCACATTTTATTTGCGGACCCATTGTTTTCTCATTCCTCATTTTGCGGACATAGTCTATCTTTTTTGTGCAATGGACATACGGATGATACGTGTGCTTTCCACATCTGTATGTCCGTTCTGTAATGATGGAACATGTCCTAGAATTGTCTACAAAATACAGACCGTAGACTCAATGGGTCCACAAAAAATTGCATATTTAACATGGACCACATCTGTATTTTGTGGATTCATGATTTGTAGATTGCAAAACAGATACAGCTGTGCCCATGGGGTAAAGGGTAGGCTTCCATAAAGGCCATTTGTCTTTTTTCTTCTACCAGGATAGTGATTAGGGATGAGCGAATCGACTTCGGATGAAACATCCAAAGTCCATTCTCATAAAACTTTGTTTGAATACTGTACAGAGTGAGCACTCCATACAGTATTATATTGAATATATTGTCTCAGATGATTCAAAGTTATTACTCTCGCAAAACTTCGGGTAATAACTTCAAAAATAAATTTCTACTGTAAAAAACATTTTCCCGAACTCGAAGTTTCAAAAAGTAGAAATTAATTTTTGAAGTTATTACCAGGAGTTTTGCTAGACTTTGCAAAGTAATAACTTCGGCTCATCTGAGCCAATACATTCTAACAGTATTCAAACATTTTGAAAACATAGGAGAAGGTCTGTACTTGGACTATATTTCTACCCCGTAGTTGATTAAGTGCACTAAGTTAGGAATACCAGAAAGTCTTTGAAACAGGGCATGTTCACCAAAAGTGAATGTAGGTGCCTCGTTGTCCATAACCCCTCCAACATTTATTGTACCTAAATAAGTTGGATTTGTTTTAGAAATGCACACATATGTTAGATGCCATCAAACTAATACTTTGCAAGATAATTCCCAATGATGAACTCTTTTAGTCCAGTAAAAAGCAGAGGACTATACTAGATTGTAAGTTTCTTCTAAGTCTGATATCTATTTCACAATGTACTGTATTTATTTTTAACTATAATACTATATTATATTGGTTAATTCAGAGTAGAAAGTAGAGATGCCTTTGAGTGTAAGTTTGGAGACTGAATAAAAGCGAAATGCAACATTAAGGAAACAAACATTTTTATTGTTTTTTATTTTTGCGTGTGTGCTTGATTAAGAGTTTTATTTGGAGAGATTTGTAAAATTCAGAGTTATGGAGTTTACTATATATAGTAATACGAATTATTGAAGTGAGAGCATATCTGTTCTATTAAATAAATCCCCTATTTTTGAGACATTGTTGTTCTGTCCTCCTTATGTGTGAAGGTACATAGCTTGACAGACAGCTAAGCCTTATCCCGGCAATAAATTGACAATGGAGTAACGTCCAATTATCTTTATTGCAAGGATGTAAATCAGCGGTAAAACTGGGGAACAGAAAAAACAATGCACTTACTAATGGGGTCTGACATATAGTAATGCATATACAAACACAAATGCATATCTAAACCAGAGCATGCTACCTATCTGCATAACAAGCATGGTCCATAGCTGCTAACTATAAGCTGCTAAGAAGGAGAGGAAAAGGATATGCAAAATACATACAGTATTCAAAACAGATGCAAAAAAAAAAGCTGTAATGTGGCTATGTGACATACCAGCGATGCTACTGTGAGCTTAGATGTAGAGGATGTCTCAAGAGGTTTCCAAGCCATGTGCTATCCTCATGCAGTGATGACTGTGAATGAAGAAAATGGCTGCTATGTGCAGGGATGATGATGTCACTAAGATATGGAAGCTGAAGTAGACCAAACTTGTAGTGTGAAATAGCTGCAATTGTATGTAAAACAGACACTAGATGGTGTTGTTACACAATAAACAGAGAATGATACAGAAAACATATTAACTATGTATGAAAGTTATGCATAAATTAACAATAAACTTGCTGAAGGCATGACTGTTAATTTCCCATTTGTGATATTTATTTCAGGGCTAAGAGTACATGTCTATGTAAAGGTAATACATTTATGAATTTCTTAAAATAGATTTAAAAAAAATTCTTCTTTGGGGGGTTGCAACATGGAGTAGAGAGGGTGCTTTCTTGGTAATATAATGTTCTTTAATCTTGGTCCATGCAAACCCATCATTTAACCCTTCAGATGCGGAGATCAACGCTGATCGCGGCATCTATGGAGTTAGGCACAGGGATGTAGCTCCCTCTGTCGTCCGATCTGGGCCACCACAATGAAATTGAAATGATTGAAAATGATTGGTTACCAGGGCAGTCTGGATGCTGCTAAAGCCATCTATGGCTGCCATGGTAAGTTCCCTACTGTTTGTGTCCCCCCCCCCCCAAAAAAAAAAAAAATATTTAAATAAAAAAACAGTGATCAAAAAGTCATACATACCACAAAGACTGTACCAATAAAAACTACAGTTTGTTACACAATAAACAAGCCCTCACATAGCTCTGTAGACTGAAATGTTGATGCCAAGAAAATGTTGATATTTTCTAAGGTTTTTATTTTTTTAAAGCAATTAAATAAAACAAAACTATACAAGTTTGGTATTGCCACAATCATTTTGAGCCTTAGAATAAGGATGTCATGTCATTTTTAATCCACAGTGAACGCTATGATGTCAAAACCCAAAAAACCTTGGAAGAATTGTGGTTTTTTATTTTTTTCAATTTTACTCTAAAAAGAATATTTGGGCTTTTTCCAATACAAGAAATGGTAAATTAAGTGGTGGCATTAAAAATGCATCTTGTCCCACAAAAATAAGCCCTCATATGGCTACATAAACTGAAAAAAAAGTTATGGCTATTGGAATATGGGGAGGAAAAATAAAAAATCTAAAAATGAAAATTGGCCCGGTCTTAAAGAGGTTAAAATGACATCAACAACATAGAGACTAATTTTATGTTCAGTGTGACCAACCATTAATCCATGAATGTCGGTGTCTGTTGCTTGCTGAATGTTTTGGCAAGGGGTTTCATAACTATAAAAATAAGGGGGGGGGGGGGGGAGAGGGCAGCCTTGACATGTGCCATTGCTGATAATATAGGCTTCAGAAATATATGCAGAATTATACATTCTACCAGTAGGGTTAAAGTGCCATAATAGCTGAATCCAAATTTTTTTATAAATTAATGAATGGACCAATGAACTATCAAATGCTTTCCTGCATCCAGAGCCAGAAGCAGAGAAGGCATTTGAGTGCTTTCTGCATGTTGTATTAAATTAAGAATGGGTGCAATCAGTGGTTTATCTGCTTAGCATGAAACCTATTTGATCTCATCAGACCTCATATCAGATTTTCAGATCCGACCCCCATAAATATCAGGACATCAAATCAGGCCCCCATAAATTTCAGGACATCAGATCAGGCCCCCCATATCAGGACATAACATCTGAACCCCTTATCAGGATATCACATCAGGCATCCAAGTCAGAACCCCGTCAGACCCCCATCAGACCTCAGATCAGCCTTAAATGTCAGACCCCCATCAGACTTGGGACATATGCATCCAGACACCATTTTGGTGGTGATGTTTCCATCAATTTCTGACCTTTTCCTATGAACCAGGCACCCTCCCCTCTTCAGAGCAGGGGGTGCTTTGTTTAATGCTCGGGTAATCCAATTGACTTACATTATACTCGGGTGCTCGGTAGAGCACTCAAACCTCCCGCTGTGTTCGGCCAGAGCACCCGAGCACTTTGGTGCTCGATCATCACTACCCTTTAAATTTTTATCATCAATTTGTTATTGATAGAATCAAGATCAGACACCAACCAATTTAAGATTTTTAATACTAAAATAGATTTTTCGGAACCATTCGACACATCTTGGATTCTAGTATATCATTGATTTGTCTGACCATGATTAACTATCACAATTATAACTAATCATGTATATTTAATAGTATTTATACTATTTGCTATCCATTTACGTGTCTATTCTTTTATGTGCATTTTGTATATTTTTATTCTTGATATTTTTTATTCAAATAAATATACTATATATTCTTCTACACTGTTCCAGATATAGTGTGTGCCATCCATATATACTTATGTTATCCAATTTTCATACCAGGCAGAGGGTACGCCCAGGATAGAGCACCACAATACAGAAAGTCCACTAAATTTTATTTTATACTTGCATAAGATTTTACATACCCATTAGTAGAGCCCCTGGTTCAGCTATTATGGATATCTGGAATTGCATTGAAAATAAATGTAAGAAAATAGATACATTTATCTATGAACAATAGGAAATTTCTGTTACATCCAATACATTATTCAATACTGAGATCTTTAGGGAATTAGAGAAATTATTACATAGACAACTCAAACAAAAATGGAAGATTAGATCCCTTAATCAATATTTGATCAGTGGTCTAATACCTAAAGGTCTCACACTGATGAAAGATCCAGCTCAAGATCTTTGTAATAAGGAGTTCAATAGAGAATGGGACTCTTTTTTTGAAGGTCAATCATGTGTCCTTATACAGATAATTATAAATAGACGTATGCAGAATTTAGAGGACATCATTACTCAAATCAATAAACTGAAGGAAATTATTGACAATTTACCACAAGATGCTGAGTTTATGAGTTGGCAACAAAAGAAAATATGTAAAATTTTACACAATCTAGAATGTAAAATTATTAATAGAAAAAGTAAAAAATTTAAACAACAAAGAAATAAGACACAAGCTACAAACTTGACACAGAATGAAACACACAACAAACTAAAAGAACAAAAGAATGAAAATTCAGAAGTAGACATCCAAACTCAATACAACATCCCCATCACTAATCGATTTGAGACACTTTCATCACCACATTTTTTAGGCCACACCCACCTCACCACAGAACGAGAACCAGACGATATTCAAAATCCCCAAGAAGGCCTTTGAGAACCCAATCTCATACACACACGTACAATTTGAGACACAGACACAACCCTCAACCAGAGAAACAGATGAGAGACAGACCAGAAACATATTCACTGAACACCAGGCACAATTACTACCATCAATGGGAACACTCACAGGAGAGGAATCAGAGACTAGAGACCACAAACAGGACACAGGGATACAATTCAATAGGAAGACAAGAACAGAAAGGCGGAAGAAGAAATCAATACAGACATACAGAGCACGATGACAGATAATGTAATTGTGAATCTCAGCAATACTACGTTAACAGTTGTACAGACTAATTTGTTAAATAAGGGATTAAAATTCTCTCTGACTACAAAATTAGATAAATTCAACACATTTGTAGGGGTAGAAAAATGTATTAGAAATATATGTTTGAAAATTATTTCAAGAAAAATCTGATCACTCAAGAAACAAGTAATATATCAAAATACCAGCACACATCACTTAGAGAAAAAATTAAAAAAAATACCCCAAGCAAGAAATAAGTTCTGAGAAAATGTGGAGACAGACATTAGGAAAATTTAAAATACTTTAGTATACAATAATTTAAGTAAGGAAGAAATAAAAGAAATCAAAGAACTACAAACTTCATAGGATATAATTATTAGACCAGCAGACAAAGGTGGTGCACATGTGATTTTAAACTCTGAAGATTACAACAAAGAATGCAGGAGACAGCTAGCAGACCAATCGACATATACTATTCTAAAAAAAGTTTAGATAAAATAAATCTCCTACTAGAACAAGAACATAGACATATTATTGGATCACAAAAAAGATTACCAGTATTTTACTGCCTACCTAAAATCCCCAAAAACCAAACAGACCCACCAGATAGGCCGATTATTTCTGGAATCGGTTCAATCACATCAAATTTATCAAAATATATAGATATATAGATCGGTTATTACAACCGGTAGTGAAACGGACAACGTCATACATTAAGGATACAACAGATATTATAGCCCACTTGGAACAGATTGACTTCCAGGAGAACTGGTTTCTAGGTACCATGTATGTAAATTCCCTATACACTATAATTGACCATAGCCAGAAGCATTGAAAGGACAACTACAACAAAGTGAAATACTACAACAGGACCAAATAGATTTTGTATCAGAAGGGGTTAATCATATTCTCACACATAATTATTTAATTATTTTATTTGAGAGAGATTATTTTTTTACAGACGAGAGGCACAACCATGGGCACCAGGTTTGCCCCCATTTATGCAAATTTATTTATGGCCCATTGGGAAGAGGAGTACATTTGACCAAGATTTGGAGATCAGCCTGGTGCTTTGGCGTCGATACATAGACAACATCATCTTTATTTGGAAATATACTGAAACAAATCTACATACATTTTTGAAAGAGATCAACATAAATAATAAAAAATATATATTTTCCAACAAATATAATTAAAACACATTTTGTATTTCTTGATCTAGTAGTCAAAATCGATGGGAATACATTAGTATGTAGTACATTCCACAAACCGGTGATGATAAATAATTATATTTTATTTTCCAGCTGCCACCTCCCACACTGGCTAATAAATATTCCCACAAATCAATTTAGAAGGCTCAAAAGAAACTGTACTAATGAAGAACAATATGAAAATGAAAGTACAATCGCAAATTAAAAACTACCCGAATGAAATAATAGAAACTTCCCTACAGAAAGTAAGAGCCATGGATAGAAAATAATTCTTTATAGCCACTAAAAAATAAATAAAAAAAGATGAAAATACACGTATCATACTACCATTCAATACACAATATAAAACAATTGAGAAAATCATCTGAAAACACTGGCATCAACTTATGAAAGATAAAGTAATAGGCCCACATGTACCCATTACTAACATATACTAGAGCTCCAAATCTGAGCTTAAAAATTGCTCCATCAATAAAAAAAATAGGTCAAGCAAAACCCAAACTAGCAGGCTAACGTTAAAAGGTTTTTATAGGTGTGGGAAATGCAGTAGTTGTAAAATTATGAATTTCTCAACAAAAAAAACACAAAAATAAGTTCAACACACAACACCCATTCCCTCCAAATTAAAGAACATCTAACATGTGACTCTTTGGATGTTATTTATCTTTTGGAGTGTCCATGTAAAAAACAATGCATAGGACGGACAAAAAGAACACTCAAAAAGAGAATAGAGGAACATAGCTCACACTGTCTCTAAACACTTCAAAGAATTCCATAATAAGGATCCAACGTCACTTATCTTTGTAGCAAGTTAGAAGACAGTGGAGAGGAGGCAATCATATCGCAAATATGTCAAGATACAAATCCAGAAGGATTTTCGAGTTTGATAAAATAATTCCTTTAGGCCTCAATGCTAAAATAGAACTCTTTGGGTTCCTATAGAAATGGGGTACGTGCCTTTTTGAGGACGGGACATCGACGTCAGGCTGTCTACCAGCACCTCGATCTCCCCACCTTGAAGGGCCCCGATCCTCCACCTCCCTTCAAGCAGACAACCATATATAAACCAAATATAGATAGAAGAAACAAAATAAAAGAAACAAGCAAAATATAGTCAAAAAAGGGAAAATAAATACTAATGTTGATCTTTCATGATATAATTTATGAATAGACAAAGATATCAAGTATTTTCCTCTTTTTATGTAAAAAAACACACGAAAACCGCATGAGAAACGCATGTGCGTTTTTTGTGATTTTGTTATTACTATTAGTGATGAGCGGCAGGGGTCATATTCGAATTTGCAATATTTCGCGAATATTTTGTAGAATATTTGTTGAATATTCGCAAATTCGAATATTCGTTATATTCTATGATATTTTTACTCGAAAAATCTGCAAGGTAATGATCGTGTAATATGCGAATTTTCGTAATGCAAATTTTTATTGCAAATTTTTCAACTTACAACTATTAGACAAAGATTATAGCACTATATTAGCTAAATTGCTCTATATTCGTTTTTTTTCCCGAATATTTACTATATTGCTATAACTTTGTTTTTTCGAATATTCGTAATATTCTAAAACAAGAATATATAGCAATATAGCGAATGTTCGAAAAAAACGAATATAGAGCAATTTAGCTAATATAGTGCTATAATCTCTTTTTTTATATTTGTATATTTGTAATTTTTTTCCAATCTGAACTTCAGATGAGAAAAAAATTACAACTATTAGACAAAGAAGATTATAGCACTATATTAGCTAAATTTCTCTATATTCGTTTTTTATTTTGAATATTAGCTATATTGCTATATATTTTTGTTTTAGAATATTACGAATATTCGAAAAAACGAAGTTATAGCAATATAGCGAATATTAAAAAAAAAAAAAAACTAATATAGAGAATTTAGCTAATATAGTGCAATAATCTTCTTTGTCTAATAGTTGTAAGTTGAAAAATTTGCAATAAAAATTTGCATTACAAAAATTTGCAAACACTACTCCTAAAGTCAAATATACTGCAGCTTCTCATTGGCCCACAAGCTAGAAGCAGGGAGGGATCATGTGTACTGATTAAAAAAAAAATAGAATATTCGAAATTACGAATATATATCACTTTATTCGAAATATTCACGAATTTTCAAAGTACCTATATTTGCGATAAAAATTTGAATATTTGTGATCAACACTAATTACTATACATTTTTTTAAAACTATTTTTATATGTCTTTGAATGTTATTAATATTCTTCATATGGGATTTGTGATTATTTGTGTTTTTGGACTCATAATATTTGGATTTGCTTTCTATAATACCTTGAGCATAAATACATAGAGCATACAGTATACATAGTATATATATATATATATATATATATAAACTGCTCAAAAAAATAAAGGGAACACAAAAATAACACATCCTAGATCTGAATTAATTAAATATTTTTCTGAAATACTTTGTTATTTACATAGTTGAATGTGCTGACAACAAAATCACACAAAAAAAAAAATATGGAAAACACATTTTTTAACCCATGGAGGTCTGGATTTGGAGTCACACTCAAAATTAAAGTGGAAAAACACACTACAGGCTGATCCAACTTTGATGTAATTTTCTTAAAACAAGTCAAAATGAGGCTCAGTAGTGTGTGTGGCCTCCACGTGCCTGTATGACCTCCCTACAACGCCTGTGCATGCTCCTGATGAGGTGGCGGACGGTCTCCTGAGGGATCTCCTCCCAGACCTGGACTAAAGCATCTGCCAACTCCTGGACAGTCTGTGGTGCAACGTGACGTTGGTGGATAGAGCGAGACATGATGTCCTAGATGTGCTCAATTGGATTCAGGTCTGGGGAACGGGCGGGCCAGTCCATAGCATCAATGCCTTCGTCTTGCAGGAACTGCTGACACACTCCAGCCACAAGAGGTCTAGCATTGTCTTGCATTAGGAGGAACCCAGGGCCAACCGCACCAGCATATGGTCTCACAAGGGGTCTGAGGATCTCATCTCGGTACCTAATGGCAGTCAGGCTACCTCTGGCAAGCACATGGAGGGCTGTCCGGCCCTCCAAAGAAATGCCACCCCACACCATTACTGACCCAATGCCAAACCGGTCATGCTGGAGGATGTTGCAGGCAGCAGAACGTTCTCCACGGCGTCTCCAGACTATGTCACGTCTGTCACATGTGCTCAGTGTGAACCTGCTTTCATCTGTGAAGAGCACAGGGCGCCAGTGGCGAATTTGCCAATCTTGGTGTTCTCTGGCAAATGCCAAACGTCCTGCACGGTGTTGGGCTGTAAGCTCAACCCCCACCTGTGGACGTCGGGCCCTCATATCACCCTCATGGAGTCTGTTTCTGACCGTTTGAGCAGACACATGCACATTTGTGGCCTGCTGGAGGTCATTTTGCAGAGCTCTGGCAGTGCTCCTCCTGTTCCTCCTTGCACAAAGGCGGAGGTAGCGGTCCTGTTGCTGGGTTGTCGGCCTCCTCCACGTCTCCTGATGTACTGGCCTGTCTCCTGGTAGCGCCTCCATGCTCTGGACACTACGCTGACAGACACAGCAAACCTTCTTGCCACAGCTCGCATTGATATGCCATCCTGGATAAGCTGCACTACCTGAGCCACTTGTGTGGGTTGTAGACTCCGTCTCATGCTACCACTAGAGTGAAAGTACCGCCAGCATTCAAAAGTGACCAAAACATCAGCCAGGAAGCATAGGAACTGAGAAGTGGTCTGTGGTGACCACCTGCAGAACCACTCCTTTATTGGGGGTGTCTTGCTAATTGCCTATAATTTCCACCTGTTGTCTATCCCATTTGCACAACAGCATGTGAAATTGATTGTCACTCAGTGTTGCTTCCTAAGTGGACAGTTTGATTTCACAGAAGTGTGATTGACTTGGAGTTACATTGTGTTGTTTAAGTATTCCCTTTATTTTTTTGAGCAGTGTATATGGAGAGGTAGATTACAGACCAGCTATTCACAATTGCTTAAAACTGGGATACCTTGATACCCCTCATTTTTATTAGTAGATGACCCTATAAAAATCTATTCAGCTCAGACTCTGTTGAAACCCACTGAAGAAGGAGTTTGTATACTCCGTAACGCGTTTTGGATTTAAACAGTGTTATCTCAACGAAAATAATAAGCCACAATCCAGCAAGTGATTTATTAGCATATAAATCACTAAAACAGGAGGGTGCACTGAAGCACTGAAAAACTATAAGAAAAAAAATAGAACATGTAAAAAACAAATAAAATCGGCCAAACTAGAGACCGAGAGATTAATTGCCAAAGAGAGTAAAACTAACCCTAAAATGTTCTTCCCTTATATAAATGTTAAAAAGTATAAATCTGAAGGTTTCGGCCCTTTAAAGAGTAATGAGGAGGGAGACGCAAAGAGCGACGAGGAGAAAGCAAAGCCCTTAAATATTTTTTTCTCCAATGTATTCACTAAGGAAAATAAACTGTCAGATGACATGCAGAATGTAAAAATAAATTCCCCATTAAAAGTGTCCTGTCTGAACCAGGAAGAAGTACATCAGCGACTTAAAAAGATTAAAATAGACAAATCGCCAGGATCGGATGGCATAAACCCCCGTATCCTAAGGGAATTAAGTAATGTCATAGCCAGACCCTTATTTCTGATATTTGCGGACTCTATACTGACAGGGAATGTCCCACAGGAATGGCGCATGGCAAATGTGGTGTCAATATTCAAAAAGGGTCCAAAAACAGAGCCTGGAAACTATAGGCCGGTAAGTTTAACATCTGCTGTGGGTAAACTGTTTGAAGGTTTTCTGAGAGATGCTATCTTAGAGCATCTCAACGGAAATAAGCAAAAACCGTCATATCAGAATAGCTTCGTGAGGGATCGGTCATGCCAAACTAATTTAATCAGTTTCTATGAGGAGGTAAGTTCTAGACTTGACAGCGGCAAATCAATGGATGTCGTATATCTGGACTTTTCCAAAGCATTTGACACTGTACCACATAAAAGGTTAGTATATAAAATGAGAATGCTCGGACTGGGAGAAAACGTCTGTATGTGGGTAAGTAACTGGCTCAGTGATAGAAAACAGAGGGCAGTTATTAACGGTACACACTCAGATTGGGTCACTGTCACTAGCAGAGTACCTCAGGGGTCAGTACTGGGCCCTATTCTCTTCAATATATTTATTAATGATCTTGTAGAAGGCTTGCATAGTAAAGTATCAATTTTCGCAGATGACACTAAACTGTGTAAAGTAATTAACACTGAAGAGACAGTATATTACTACAGAGGGATCTGGATAGATTGGAGGCTTGGGCAGATAAGTGGCAGATGAGGTTTAACACTGACAAATGTAAAGTTATGCACATGGGAAGGAATAATGAAAGTCACCCGTACATACTAAATAGTAAAACACTCGGTAACACTGACATGGAAAAGGATCTAGGAATTTTAATAAACAGCAAACTAAGCTGCAAAAACCAGTGTCAGGCAGCTGCTGCCAAGGCCAATAAGATAATGGGTTGCATCAAAAGGGGCATAGATGGCTGTGATAAGAACATAGTCCTACCACTTTACAAATCGCTAGTCAGACCACACATGGTGTACTGTGTACAGTTCTGGGCTCCTGTAAACAAGGCAGACATAGCAGAGCTGGAGAGGGTACAGAGGAGGGCAACTAAATTAATAACTGGAATGGGGCAACTACAGTACCCTGAAAGATTATCAAAATTAGGGTTATTCACTTTAGAAAAAAGACGACTGAGGGGAAATCTAATTAATATGTATACATATATCAGGGGTCAGTACAGAGATCTATCCCATCATCTATTTATCCCCAGGACTGTGACTGTGACGAGGGGACATCCTCTGCGTCTGGAGGAAAGAAGGTTTGTACACAAACATAGAAGAGGATTCTTTACGGTAAGAGCAGTGAGACTATGGAACTCTCTGCCTGAGGAGGTGATGGTGAGTACAATAAAGGAATTCAAGAGGGGCCTGGATGTATTTCTGGAGCGTAATAATATTACAGGCTATAGCTACTAGAGAGGGGTCGTTGATCCAGGGAGTTAGTCCGATTGCCTGATTGGAGTCAGGAAGGAATTTTTTATTCCCCTAAAGTGGGGAAAATTGGCTTCTACCTCACAGTTTTTTTTTTTGCCTTCCTCTGGATCAACTTGCAGGATAACAGGCCGAACTGGATGGACAAATGTCTTTTTTCGGCCTTATGTACTATGTTACTATGTTACATATGGACATATACAGCAGCCTTAAATTTCAATTATAAAGCTCCCTCCCCCATCCACTACGAATCGCTAACATACAAAGTAACCAGCCGGACGAGAGCATCGTGAATAACCACATGGGATGCCGCGTGTCACATGAGATGCCAACAGAGCGGCCGGGAGTTTGGAACAGAGACCGGAGCGTGAGTTACCCTATGAAGGGATATTATTTGAAATAAGGAGGAGATTTATTATAAACTAATAATCCAAATACAAAAACTGTTGGACTCACTGGATGATTAATTCCCCAAAAAACGGTATTGAAAGAGATAATAATGATTGATATTGCCAATGATTTCGAATGGTGATATATGAAACCTTACCTAACGATATAGAAGATCTACAGCACTAACAACTATCTCCCTATTATGGTTTGATCACCAACTACCAACCATCTAGACCATTATCTACTTTCACTATAAGTCGGGACATTGGTGCATTCTGAAGAATTACTATTGGTATACTAGTATCTACTACAGGAGGACTAATAATAAGAATATTTTTACAATTGTGTTTTTCCCTAAATATTAAGGACAGACTGAACCTTTTCTTTCATATTTCTTTTATATACTATAATATCATTAGGGATTATTTTATGTTTTTGTAGGGAAATTTTGATATACCCTTTATATTTTTATCATCAATTTTGTTATTGATAGAATCAAGATCAGACACCAACCAATTTAAGATTTTTAATACTGATATTTATATTTCTGATCCAATCCACATATTTTGGATTCTAGTATATCATTGATTTGTCTGATCGTGATTAACTATCACAAATATCACTAATCATGAGTATTGAATAGTATTCATACGCCGCTAAACCTTTACTTACCGCAAGTACATTTAAACAATATATCTGGAGTATGCATTTTGATTGAGACTGTTGATATCATCTATACATATTTTTGGCAACAGCAGCATGGATTTGATGCCGACATATACCACTATTTGAAGTGAAGTTTATAGGTTGACTTTGGGAGATTGTTCCTAGTGCAGTTGCACATTATAGGACTAGTGTACCATCATCGCACTGCCCTATTTTATCTTAGGTTGTTATTATCATCTTCTTATATTATTTATTTCCTTAGGCTGTATTAACCATTGTTGAATATATGTATGGTTTTACGATTTTACGAATATATTAAATTCTTTATTATCCCAACAATTTTACGAACAAAATCAATTCTATATCAATTCTATATGATCCCAATATTTTGAGTGTGCCCGGTTACATTACAATATTAGTATTTTATTCTGGGAGGAAGGGTGATTCCTCTTAAACTGTGTGCACCTCTATTTGGTTTGTGTGTCACTCCTGTGCGCCACATTATCCCTATCTTAAATTAATCATTTTCAGCATCACAGTCCCTAGCACATGAGCACTTGCCACATTTTTCCTTATGCTCAGCTCACAGGACAATATATGACCTATAAACTGTACCACTCAATTGAAAAACAAACTGAAATCTTTTAGGTGGAGGGAAGAAAAAAAAAAAATAAAAAAAAATAATGTAGTTGCATAAGTGTGCACACCCTCTTATAACTGGGGATGCAGCTGTGTTCAGAATTAAGCAATCACATTCAAAATCATGTTAAATAGGAGTCAGCATACACCTGCCATCATTTAAAGGGCCCATGATTAACCCCAAATAAATTTCAGCTGTTCTAGTTGGTCTTTCCTGAAATATTCTTAGTCGTATCCCACAGCAAAAGCCATGGTCCACAGAGAGCTTCCAAAGCATCAGAGGAATCTCATTGTTAAAAGGTATCAGTCAGGAGAAGGATACAAAAGAATTTCCAAGGTATTAGATTTACCATGGAACACAGTGAAGACAGTCATCATCAAGTGGAGAAAATATGTCACAACAGTGACATTACCAAGAACTGGACGTCCCTCCAAAATAGATGAAAAGACGAGAAGAAAACTGGACTGGGAGGCTACCAAGAGGCCTACAGCAACATTAAAGGAGCTGCAGGAATATCTGGCAAGTACTGGCTGTGTGGAACGTGACAACAATCTCTCGTATTCTTCATATGTCTGGGCTATGGGGTAGAGTGGCAAGACGAAAGCCTTTTCTGAAGAAAAACATACAAGCCAGGCTACATTTTACAAAAACACATCTGAAGTCTCCCAAAAGCATGTGGGAAAAGGTTATGGTCTGATGAAACCAAGGTTGAACCTTTTGGCCATAATTCCAAAAGATATGTTTGGTGCAAAAACAACACTGCACATCACCAAAGAACACCATACTCACAGTCAAGCATGGTGGTGGCAGCATCATGCTTTGGGGCTGGTTTTCTTCAGCTGGGGCCTTAGTTAAGCTAGAGGGAATTATGAACAGTTCCAAATACCAGTCATTATTGGCAGAAAACCTTCAGGCTTCTGCTAGGAAGCTGAACATGAAGAGGAACTTAATCTTTCAGCATGACAACGACCCAAAGCATACATCCAAATCAACAAAGGAATGGCTTCACCAAAAGAAGATTAAAGTTTTGGAATGGCCCAGCCAGAGCCCAGACCTGAATCTGATTGAAAATCTGTGAGGTGATCTGAAGAGGGCTGTGCACAGGAGATGCCCTCGCAATCTGACAGATTTTGAGTGTTTGTGCAAAGAATAGTGGGCAAATCTTGCCAAGTCAAAATGTGCCATGCTGATAGACTCATACCCATGTGCTGTAATAAAATCCAAAGGTGCTTCAACAAAGTATTAGTTTAAGGGTGCGCACACTTATGCAACCATATTATTTTATATTTATATTTTTTTCTTCCCTCTACCTAAAAGATTTCAGTTTGTTTTTCAATTGAGTTGTACAGTTTATAGGTCACATTAAAGGTGGAAATAGTTCTGAAATTATTTAACTTTGTGTTATTTTTTTACCTCGTAACCTGACATTTAACAGGGGTGTGTAGACTTTTTATATCCACTGTATATAATAATGAATCCAGGTGTCAATTTACTTCCTTATTTAATAAGCGTGAAATCAAACATCTATGTTTTACTTTTCTCTGTACCTATTTTGATACCCTCCAGCTTCAAGCTTACTTTGTGCATCATTTAAATGTACTAAATGTACTATATATATATTAAACTAGAGAAACTAATGCAGGGCACTTTCTTGAAAGCTGCATTTGCAACATGGCATGATTATAAATGACTGAATCTGCGCCTTTGGTTGTTGTCAAGTTCTGATGTCAGAAGTAGCCATTCATCATCCTACAAGCATCTGACATTAACTGAATAGAAAATGACTGATGTATGACTAAACAGAGCTTGGAATGCCAAGTCCATTACTTGCTGAAAGATTTGCTGTGTATTGCTATAAAGGACATAACCTTATGGTTGGGATTTTCCACAAAACATTATATCCACTCCAAAAGATTGAATAGAATCATTGTTTAGAATGTGCAATAATTTACTAGCAATAATAATAATATGCCAGATTGTAAAAAAATGTAATATGTTTTGATATTTTTTCAGATAGGGATTCAGACTAATGCAGCACTTGCAATTTAATAGTTTTCTTTACATTAACCTCTTAGTGACCAATGAATGCATATGTACATCATACTGTAGTTACTAAGTAATCTATGGAGCAGGCTCACAAGTTGAGCTCGCTCCATACATGATGGGTGTCAGCTGTTTAATTCAACTGGCACCTGCCGGCAGCAGCCAGGATCTGCCTTTAATAGTAACTGTGGCATCTCAGTAGTTAGAATGTTGAATGCAATGACAGCAATAAAAAACTATGTCTGATTGACACTGACATACATAGTTATGGGTAAATGCATGTTTGACGGTATGAACATACAGCGTGTTTAAAAACACATTGTGCTGTGGCATGTGTTGTGCTTTTTCATATTCCAAAACTTCCAAAAATTGTCCCTTATTGGGGGCAGATGATGTTTAAACACACACATTTTCATTTCTGGAGGTAGTTCCCCAATCGATAATAAAAGGCGATTGGGATAGAAAAATCTTACAAAAAGAGTCTGAATGGGTATTTTGATTTTGATCCCAAGCCCTGTAGGCCTCAATGAGAGACTTAACTACACATGTTAATTTTTTTTTTTTAAAAGGCCCGTTTCTTCCCTCTTTTTCTCTCTCTTTTCTATTTGAGTTTCAGTTTGAACAAAAATATATACCCTTTACTGGTCAATGATGCGGAAAGCATCAAATTAATAGCATTGACACTTATCTTGTCAATGATGATATATCACTTCTATCTCATCATGGATTAACAGTCTTCGCGGGGTTAAGTGTAGCCTCATTAATTGATAGCCTATATGCGCATAATTAATTGGGGGTATAAGAAGGGAAAAGCTATGGTTGATGTAGACATTCGAGCTCCTTTTAAATCTTATGGTGGACTCTCTTTTACTATAATTTATTCAGGGCTTCTGTTGGGGAATTCTTGAAACCATCGCTATAATTAACCTACCTTTATGGCATGGGTCCTCCCTTTGAGTAGGTAGCAGACACGAGGATAATACGCTGGCCCATCGTGCACTTTAGCAGGACTGGCACATGTGCCTCAATCCCTCATGTGGACTGCTACATCCCTAGGATGCTGGTAAGAGCTTACTTTCCATACGGTGGGTGGCCGTGCGTTCCACCCGCCGGAAGTTGTTGTTCCGGTGGGTGGAGGCGGATGCCAGATCACTGCGGCTGCGATGCGTTCCACCCGCTGGAAGTATATGCCTTGGCGGGTGGAAGGTGAGGAGTGCGTCGCTATTTAAATGCCCTTCTCCCAGCTTACCTCCGACATCGTCTGATGCGCCGGAAGATTGGCCATGTCCACACTACAGGAACACCACATGTGAGTAAAAAGGAGGGGCAATGCGATCAAGCACCACCTCTAGTTTTCTCTTCTCTAACTTTGGTTTTCTGACCTACTTCCCTATTTTAGGTGTCAGTATTGAACCCTGACTGTTAAGAATGACATATGATGTCCATGACTGTATAAATCACCAATCTCCTTTATGTAACGTATTATCCTGTTTTGATTTATTTTATAATATTTAGTTTTTGTTGGGCCCTATACCTTCTTTTTTTTTTTTTTTCACACAACACGCTGATGAACCCAGGTGGGGGAAACACGTTGGGGCAGTAGGGAAACCCACCTTAGGGCATAATAGGGCCAGCCAGGCCTAGGTACGAGGAGACTCCACCTTTAGGGGTCATCCCCGGGCTGAGGATTTAGCATGGCCACTTTAGGGCATCGGTTTCCCTTTTATGGACTGCATTGCCCATCCCCTCCATATAATTACTGGCAGCCTCTATTGTAGCAGGAATACATTTAATTATTTTAGTGAAGTCTGGGATAGGTGAAGTCTGGGATAGGTGGCCTTCGATGTCCGGTCCTTTTAAGTGAGTTAATAAAATAAGTTTTAAGGGGTCGATTAAATTATTATTTTTTTGGATATATTTATGACCTTAAAAACATCAGCCTGTATCATTCTTTTGTGTTGTACTCACGTAAATCCCCTGGTAAATGTACTGACTAAACAATTATGTCCAGCTCCAACCATACCAGTGTCGGTAGAGGGGAAAAGACCTGTCCCTTTCCTTATAGATATGGGAGCAGCCACTACTGTTATAAAAACTCAATATGTAGATCCAGGGGTCATAACTTCAGAAACTTTAGCCTGTGTTGGTGCACGTGGCACCACCTTTTGAAGAAACGTTAACCAAAGCAATATTCTTGTCCCTAGAACCAAATCATTCTGTAATCACTAAGGGGTAGTTAGTGCCACCACCCCTGTCAATTTACTAGGAGTGGATGTGTTGAAGGAAACCCAGGCCAATGAACAATATAATGAAGATGGCACTGTCACCCTGAGTGGGAAAATAGGAAAAGATACCCTATGTATTATTGCTTCCTGCAGGGAGGACATTTGAGTAGAGTTGAGCGGAAACCTGGATGTTCAGGTTCGACCGAACTTGAGAAAAAAATTTGAGTTCGGGATCCGAACTTGACCCCGAACCCGAACCCCATTGAAGTCAATAGGGACCCGAACTTTTGAGCACTAAAATGGCTGTAAAAATGTCATGGAAAGGGCTAGAGGGCTGCAAATGGCATCAAAATGTGGTTAAGAGCATGGCAAGTGCTCTGCAAACAAATGTGGATAGGGAAATGACTTTAAATAACATAAAATACGTAAAAATAAAAAATAATAATCTTGATCTAGGAGGACAAGGTCCATATGGAGTAGGAGGTTGAGGAGGCGGTGGATGTGGCGGTGTAGGTGGAAGCGGCGGTGGAGGAGGAGGAGGTAGCCTACACTGCTTTTTGGTTTTAAATTTTATTTTTAAAATTAGGGTACACCCCAAAACATTGGGAAATATAACCTGTGATAACCCCCTCCAGTCATGCTAAACACACGTTCAGACAATACACTGGCTGCAGGGCAGGCCAGCACCTCCAAGGGGTAAAGGGCAAGCTCAGGCCATGTGCCCAATTTGGAGACCCAGAAGTTGCAGGGGCTGACCCCTGTCAGTCAGTTCGTGTAGGCGTGTGCACACTTACTGCCCCACCATGTCACACGTCCACGTGATGTTCACGATCCAAATTTGATATCTGCTCTATCAACTTTCGATGTTCTTTTATGCGCCTACCATGGTGATCACAGGTGGTGGTGAATCAGGGATCCAGGCCAAAGAGGGAGCATGAGAAAGAGAGACCACATCCAAGGGAGGATTCATTTTTTCAAATTTAAAATTATAGAGTTGAAATATGCATAAAAGTGTGACAACTTTTCAAAGTTTAAGCATTGAATGAAAGGATGTGGCGCGCATTAATTACTGAATAATATATACAATTGTATTCCCTGTCACCTATGCATAGCAGGTGTTTATTCACATCTAAAATAATTATTACAAGTAGGTTACACAGAACATAGACATACACATAAACAGTAATTAAATATACTATGTTAAATAAACCCGGAAAGAGTAAGTAACAACCCACTCAGTGTACATGCATACACCAACCAACAAGAATAAACTGAGATTAAACGGGTATATCATCAAAAATAAATCCTTTATTGAATAAATGACACATAAACGAGACATCAGACAACAGATAAAAAATGGCTACATCTGAGGAGGCATGTTAACACAAATGAGACATAGGGAGGGGGGGGGTTTTGGAGTATGCAATGTACAAAAGGCGGTAGAAAAAAGGAGTGCAGTACCTCACTGATTTCTGTATGTATAACTGTAACCACAGATATGAAAATGCTAAAGTGCAAATGCTGAATAGCAAAACACCATATCAAAAAGTGGTCGCAGATTACACTGCGGCATATGGATGTCTGATGGTTCCAAATTATGGGACCATATGACAGCCAGCAGAAGGTTAAAGTGCAAGTGCATAAGAAGTCACTATATCAATGGTCAAATACCACAATTGTAGCTGTGGTGGCGACCTCTTCCTCTGCCTTCGCCTTGTGCTTCCGCTGTCAGGTAGGAATGCTACTAGCAGCGCGTCTACCAGCGTGCGCTGGTACTCGCGCATCTTACGATCACGCTCCAGTGACGGAATTAAGGACGGTACATTGCCCTTGTAACGGGGATCCAGCAGCGTGGCCACCCAGTAATCAGCACAAGTTAGAATGTGGGCAACTCGGCGGTCGTTGCGGAGACACTGCAGCATGTAATCGCTCATGTGTGCCAGGCTGCCCAGAGGCAACGATAAGCTGTGCTCTGTGGGTGGTGTATCGTCTGTGTCCTCTGTATCCCCCCATCCACGCACCAGTGATGACCATGAGCTGGTTTGGGTGCCACCCTGCTGTGAACATGGTTCCTCCTCCATCTCCTCCTCCTCCTCATCCTCCACCTCGTCATCCTCCAGAACTGTGCCCTGGCTGGACAATTGTGTACCTTGGGTTTGTGGGTGCAGGAACCCACCCTCGAAGCCACTTGGGAATGACTGGCTGGAAACCCTACAAAATGATCCCACTTCCTCCTCCTCCTCCTGTGCCACATTCTCTTTCATCATCGCCAGGAGCATTTTTTCAAGGAGGCATATAAGTGGGATAGTAATGCTGAGAACGGCGTTATCAGCACTGGCCATGTATGTGCAGTACTCAAAACAGCGCAACAAGGAACACAGGTCTCGCATGGAGGCCCAGTCATTGGTGGTGAAGTGGTGCTGTTCTGCCGAGCGACTCACCCGTGTGTGCTGCAGCTGAAACTCCACTATCGCCTGCTGCTGCTCGCACAGTCTGGCCAGCATGTGCAAAGTGGAGTTCCACCTTGAGGGCACGTCGCATATGAGCCGGTGAGCGGGAAGGCCGAAGTTACAATGCAGCGCTGACAGGCAAGCAGCAGCAGGGTGAGAATGCCGAAAGCGCGCACAGACGGCCCGCACTTTATGCAGCAGCTCTGACATATCGGGGTAATTTTTAGGGAATCTCTGCACCACCAAATTCAGCACATGCGCCAGGCAAGGGATGTGCGTCAAACCGGCTAGTCCCAAAGCTGTTATGAGATTTCGCCCATTATCGCACACCACCAGGCCGGGCTTGAGGCTGACTGGCACAAACCACTCATCGGTCTGTTGTTCAAGGCCCGTCCAGAGCTCCTGGGCGGTGTGGGGTTTGTCCCCCAAACAGATACGTTTTAAAACTGCCTGCTGTCGTTTACCCCTGGCTGTGCTGAAGTTGGTGGTGAAGGTGTTACGCTGACCGGATGAGGAGCTGGTAGAGTATAAGGAAGCAGAGTAGGAGGAGGAAGCAACAGGAAGCAAACTGAAGCACCCTGCAATCCTCGGTGGAGGAAGGACATGCGCCAAACTGCTATCTGCCTCAGGCCCAGCCGCCACTGCATTTATCCAGTGTGCTGTTATGGAGATGTAAGGGCCCTGACCATGCTTACTGGTCCACGTATCCGTAGTCAGGTGCACCTTGCCACAGATGGCGTTGCGCAGTGCACACCTGATTTTGTCAACTACTTTCTTGTGCAGGGAAGGGATGGCTCGCCTTGAAAAGTAGTAGCAGCTGGGCACGATGTACTGTGGGACAGCCACCACCATAAGGCCTTTAAAACTATCAGTTTACAGCAGACGGAATGACAGCATTTCAAAGGCCAGTATTTAGAAATGCTGGCATTCAGGGCTAGGGATCGTGGGTGGGTAGGGAGGTACTTCCTCTTCCTCTCCAGCGTTTGGGAGATGGAGAGCTGAACGCTTCCGTGGGACATTGTGGAGATGCTTGGTGACCCAGGTGTTGGTGTTGCTGGCAGATCCTCTGTTTGCGGGGTGGCAGGTGGCACTGTCACTCCAGAGGTGGATGAAGAGGCCGAGACTGCAGCAGAAGTGGAAGCAGGAGGAACCAGAGACCTTTCTTGGTTTTTGAGGTGTCTACTCCACTGCAGCTCGTGCTTTGCACTTAAATGCCTGGTCATGCAGGTTGTGCTCAAGTTGAGAACGTTTATGCCTCGCTTCAGGCTCTGATTGCACAGCGTGCAAACCACTAGTGTCTTGTCGTCAGCACATTGTCTGAAGAACTGCCATGCCAGGGAACTCCTTGGAGCTGGCTTTGGTGTGCTCGGTCCCTTGCTGCGGTGGGCAGTAGCAGTCGTTCTGTCTGGAGGACGGCCGCTCCACTTTTGCACCCTGCTCCATTTTCTGCTGTGCTGGTTAGTCTGTGCTACCACCGCCTCTTCCTCCGAACTACATAGGTCACTCGCATGACCTTGATTCCATGTGGGGTCGAGGACCTCATCGTCCTCCACATCATCTTCCACCCAGTTTTCACCCCTGCCTTCCATGTCGGTCTGCACACTTTCGACAGCCCCAGCAGTTGGCACCTGTGTTTCATCATCTTCCGAGACGTGCTGCAATGTTCCTCCCATGTACTCATCTTGAAAGATAAGTGGTTGTGCATCGGAGCACTCAATCTCTTCCTCTTCTGGGGCAGGTCGAGGTGTATGGCCCTGGGAAACACTGCAAACAGAGTCTGCTGTATGACTTGGGGCTCAGACTGCTTGGCTGATTTGCAAGAGGGTGAGGTGAAAGACTGATGGACATCGGCTGCAGGTGCCAACTGTGGTCTTTCAGCAGGAGACTGGGTGGGAGACAATGTGAAGGAACTGGATCCGCTGTCAGCAACCCAATCTACTATCGCCTGAACTTGTTCAGACCTCACCATTCGTAGAGCCGCATTAGGCCCGACCAAATACCGCTGCAGGTTCTGTCGCCTACTCGCACCTGAGGAAGGGGTTTCACTTGTGCGTGTAGCTGGCACAGATCGACCACGTCCTCTCCCTGCAACAGGAGCCCCACCAGCAGCACCACGACCCGGTCCCCGTCCCTTATTTGACGCTCTCCTCATATTTCTCGAATTTAGGATTTTTCCCTAAATGGGTGTTTAATTAATAGTAGAATAGAATGACAGTATGTAAAGGGTGTATCTCAACGGCCTGAACCAGACTAGGCCTCAATTAAAGATTTCTTTGCCCAAAATGGCTGTATTTCAAATACCTGAATCAAACCCCTGAATGTAAAGGGTGCATCTCACACGGCCTGAACCAGACTAGGCCTCAATTAAAGATATGTTTGGCCACAATGGCTGTATTTCAAATACCTGAATCAAACCCCTGTATGTAGAGGGTGTATCTCACACGACCTGAACCAGTGTAGGCCTGAATTAAAGATTTATTTGCCCAAAATGGCTGTATTTCAAATGCCTGAATCAAACCCCTGTATGTAGAGGGTGTATCTCACACGGCCTGAATCAGTGTAGGCCTGAATTAAAGATTTATTTGCTCAAAATGGCTGTATTTCAAATGGCTGTATTTCAAATGCCTGAATCAAACCCCTGTATGTAGAGGGTGTATCTCACACAGCCTCAATCAGTGTAGGCCTGAATTAAAGATTTATTTGGCCAAAATGGCTGTATTTCAAATGGCTGTATTTCAAATGCCTGAATCAAACCCCTGTATGTAGAGGGTGTATCTCACATAGCTTGAATCAGTGTAGGCTTGAATTAAAGATTTCTTTGCCCAAAATGGCTGTATTTCAAATGGCTGTATTTCAAATGCCTGAATCAAACCCCTGTATGTAGAGGGTGTATCTGACACGGCCTGAACCAGTGTAGGCCTGAATTTAATATTGGTGCACCAAATGGCGGTATTTCAAATCTCTGAATCTAACCCAAATGTATTAATGGTTTATCTCACAATGACATATGCAGCAAAGGCTGCCAAATATACATTTTTTTGCCCAAACGAGTGTTTGTTTAATAACTCAATATGGCAGCAGTATATAACCCAGGAATTTCAAACGTGCTTATGCTGCAAGGCCTGAAATATTGTGTATTTTGCCCCAAAAATGAGTTTTATTAATGAAATAATATAAGCCCTGTATACACAGGGTGTATCTCACACGGCCTGACCCACTGTAGGCCCGAATTCCATATTGGTGCACCAAATGGCGGTATTTCAAATCTCTGAATCTAACCCAAATGTATTAAAGGTGTATCTCACAATGACATCTGCGTCAAAGGCTGCCAACTAAATTTTTTTTTGCCCAAACGAGTGTATGTTTAACCACTAAGGACCACAGGTTTATACCCCCCTAGTGACCAGGCCCTTTTTACAAATCGGCGCTTCACAACTTTAACGGTTTATTGCTCGGTCATGCAACTTGGCACCCAAATGAATTTGACCTCCTTTTCTTCTCACAAATACAGCTTTCTTTTGGTGGTATTTGATTGCTGCTGACATTTTTCCTTTTTTTGATATTAATCAAAATAGACCGCAATTTTATCAAAAAAAGTGTATTTTTAACTTTCTCTGGTTAAATTGTTCAAATATAATTACATTTCTATACAAGTTTATGTCAGAATTTATTGTGCTACATGTCTTTGATAAAAAAAAAATCCAATAAGTGTATATTTATTGGTTTGCGCAAAAGTTATAGCGTTTACAAACTATGGTGCAAAAATGGGAATTTCCGCATTTTGAAGCAGCTCTGACTTTCTGAGCACCTGTCATGTTTCTTGAGGTGCTAGAATGCCAGGATAGTATAAATACCCCCCAAATGACCCCATTTTAGAAAGTAGACACCCCAAAGTATTCGTGGAGGGGCATGGTGAGTTCATGTATGATTAATTATTTTTTCACAAGTTAGCGGAAAATGACACTTTCTGAGAAAAAAAAAAAGTTTCGATTTCTGCTAACTTCTGGCAAAAATTTTTAATCTCCCACGGACTCACTATGCCCCTCAGTGAATACCTTGGGGTGTCTACTTTCCGAAATGGGGTCATTTGTGGGGTGTGTTTACTGTTCTGGCATTTTGGGCGGGGCTAAATTGTGAGCAAACCTGTAAAGCCTAAAGGTACTCGTTAGACTTTCGACCCCTTTACACACCTAGGCTGCAAAAAAGTGTCACACATGTGGTATCGCCGTAATCAGAAGAAGTAGAGCAATGTGTTTTGGGGTGTATTTTTACATATACCCATGCTCGGTGAGAGAAATATCTCAGTAAATTGAGAACTTTGTTTAAAAAAATTTAAAAAGTTGTAATTTACAGAGATATTTCTCACACAAAGTATGGGTATATGTAAAAATACACCCCACAACACATTGCCCTTCTTCTCCTGAGTACGGTGATACCAAATGTGTGACACTTTTTTGCAGCCTAGGTGCACAAAGGGGCCCAAATTCCAATGAGTACCTTTAGGATTTCACAGGGCATTTTTTACGCATTTGAATTCCAAACTACTTCTCACGCTTTGGCCACCCAGTAATCAGCACAAGTTAGAATGTGGGCAACTCGGCGGTCGTTGCGGAGACACTGCAGCATGTAATCGCTCATGTGTGCCAGGCTGCCCAGAGGCAACGATAAGCTGTGCTCTGTGGGTGGTGTATCGTCTGTGTCCTCTGTATCCCCCCATCCACGCACCAGTGATGACCATGAGCTGGTTTGGGTGCCACCCTGCTGTGAACATGGTTCCTCCTCCATCTCCTCCTCCTCCTCATCCTCCACCTCGTCATCCTCCAGAACTGTGCCCTGGCTGGACAATTGTGTACCTTGGGTTTGTGGGTGCAGGAACCCACCCTCGAAGCCACTTGGGAATGACTGGCTGGAAACCCTACAAAATGATCCCACTTCCTCCTCCTCCTCCTGTGCCACATTCTCTTTCATCATCGCCAGGAGCATTTTTTCAAGGAGGCATATAAGTGGGATAGTAATGCTGAGAACGGCGTTATCAGCACTGGCCATGTATGTGCAGTACTCAAAACAGCGCAACAAGGAACACAGGTCTCGCATGGAGGCCCAGTCATTGGTGGTGAAGTGGTGCTGTTCTGCCGAGCGACTCACCCGTGTGTGCTGCAGCTGAAACTCCACTATCGCCTGCTGCTGCTCGCACAGTCTGGCCAGCATGTGCAAAGTGGAGTTCCACCTTGAGGGCACGTCGCATATGAGCCGGTGAGCGGGAAGGCCGAAGTTACAATGCAGCGCTGACAGGCAAGCAGCAGCAGGGTGAGAATGCCGAAAGCGCGCACAGACGGCCCGCACTTTATGCAGCAGCTCTGACATATCGGGGTAATTTTTAGGGAATCTCTGCACCACCAAATTCAGCACATGCGCCAGGCAAGGGATGTGCGTCAAACCGGCTAGTCCCAAAGCTGTTATGAGATTTCGCCCATTATCGCACACCACCAGGCCGGGCTTGAGGCTGACTGGCACAAACCACTCATCGGTCTGTTGTTCAAGGCCCGTCCAGAGCTCCTGGGCGGTGTGGGGTTTGTCCCCCAAACAGATACGTTTTAAAACTGCCTGCTGTCGTTTACCCCTGGCTGTGCTGAAGTTGGTGGTGAAGGTGTTACGCTGACCGGATGAGGAGCTGGTAGAGTATAAGGAAGCAGAGTAGGAGGAGGAAGCAACAGGAAGCAAACTGAAGCACCCTGCAATCCTCGGTGGAGGAAGGACATGCGCCAAACTGCTATCTGCCTCAGGCCCAGCCGCCACTGCATTTATCCAGTGTGCTGTTATGGAGATGTAAGGGCCCTGACCATGCTTACTGGTCCACGTATCCGTAGTCAGGTGCACCTTGCCACAGATGGCGTTGCGCAGTGCACACCTGATTTTGTCAACTACTTTCTTGTGCAGGGAAGGGATGGCTCGCCTTGAAAAGTAGTAGCAGCTGGGCACGATGTACTGTGGGACAGCCACCACCATAAGGCCTTTAAAACTATCAGTTTACAGCAGACGGAATGACAGCATTTCAAAGGCCAGTATTTAGAAATGCTGGCATTCAGGGCTAGGGATCGTGGGTGGGTAGGGAGGTACTTCCTCTTCCTCTCCAGCGTTTGGGAGATGGAGAGCTGAACGCTTCCGTGGGACATTGTGGAGATGCTTGGTGACCCAGGTGTTGGTGTTGCTGGCAGATCCTCTGTTTGCGAGGTGGCAGGTGGCACTGTCACTCCAGAGGTGGATGAAGAGGCCGAGACTGCAGCAGAAGTGGAAGCAGGAGGAACCAGAGACCTTTCTTGGTTTTTGAGGTGTCTACTCCACTGCAGCTCGTGCTTTGCACTTAAATGCCTGGTCATGCAGGTTGTGCTCAAGTTGAGAACGTTTATGCCTCGCTTCAGGCTCTGATTGCACAGCGTGCAAACCACTAGTGTCTTGTCGTCAGCACATTGTCTGAAGAACTGCCATGCCAGGGAACTCCTTGGAGCTGGCTTTGGTGTGCTCGGTCCCTTGCTGCGGTGGGCAGTAGCAGTCGTTCTGTCTGGAGGACGGCCGCTCCACTTTTGCACCCTGCTCCATTTTCTGCTGTGCTGGTTAGTCTGTGCTACCACCGCCTCTTCCTCCGAACTACATAGGTCACTCGCATGACCTTGATTCCATGTGGGGTCGAGGACCTCATCGTCCTCCACATCATCTTCCACCCAGTTTTCACCCCTGCCTTCCATGTCGGTCTGCACACTTTCGACAGCCCCAGCAGTTGGCACCTGTGTTTCATCATCTTCCGAGACGTGCTGCAATGTTCCTCCCATGTACTCATCTTGAAAGATAAGTGGTTGTGCATCGGAGCACTCAATCTCTTCCTCTTCTGGGGCAGGTCGAGGTGTATGGCCCTGGGAAACACTGCAAACAGAGTCTGCTGTATGACTTGGGGCTCAGACTGCTTGGCTGATTTGCAAGAGGGTGAGGTGAAAGACTGATGGACATCGGCTGCAGGTGCCAACTGTGGTCTTTCAGCAGGAGACTGGGTGGGAGACAATGTGAAGGAACTGGATCCGCTGTCAGCAACCCAATCTACTATCGCCTGAACTTGTTCAGACCTCACCATTCGTAGAGCCGCATTAGGCCCGACCAAATACCGCTGCAGGTTCTGTCGCCTACTCGCACCTGAGGAAGGGGTTTCACTTGTGCGTGTAGCTGGCACAGATCGACCACGTCCTCTCCCTGCAACAGGAGCCCCACCAGCAGCACCACGACCCGGTCCCCGTCCCTTATTTGACGCTCTCCTCATATTTCTCGAATTTAGGATTTTTCCCTAAATGGGTGTTTAATTAATAGTAGAATAGAATGACAGTATGTAAAGGGTGTATCTCAACGGCCTGAACCAGACTAGGCCTCAATTAAAGATTTCTTTGCCCAAAATGGCTGTATTTCAAATACCTGAATCAAACCCCTGAATGTAAAGGGTGCATCTCACACGGCCTGAACCAGACTAGGCCTCAATTAAAGATATGTTTGGCCACAATGGCTGTATTTCAAATACCTGAATCAAACCCCTGTATGTAGAGGGTGTATCTCACACGACCTGAACCAGTGTAGGCCTGAATTAAAGATTTATTTGCCCAAAATGGCTGTATTTCAAATGCCTGAATCAAACCCCTGTATGTAGAGGGTGTATCTCACACGGCCTGAATCAGACTAAGCATGAATTAAAGATTTATTTGCACAAAATGGCTGTATTTCAAATGGCTGTATTTCAAATGCCTGAATCAAACTCCTGTATGTAGAGGGTGTATCTCACACAGCCTCAATCAGTGTAGGCCTGAATTAAAGATTTATTTGGCCAAAATGGCTGTATTTCAAATGGCTGTATTTCAAATGCCTGAATCAAACCCCTGTATGTAGAGGGTGTATCTCACATAGCTTGAATCAGTGTAGGCTTGAATTAAAGATTTCTTTGCCCAAAATGGCTGTATTTCAAATGGCTGTATTTCAAATGCCTGAATCAAACCCCTGTATGTAGAGGGTGTATCTGACACGGCCTGAACCAGTGTAGGCCTGAATTTAATATTGGTGCACCAAATGGCGGTATTTCAAATCTCTGAATCTAACCCAAATGTATTAATGGTTTATCTCACAATGACATATGCAGCAAAGGCTGCCAAATATACATTTTTTTGCCCAAACGAGTGTTTGTTTAATAACTCAATATGGCAGCAGTATATAACCCAGGAATTTCAAACGTGCTTATGCTGCAAGGCCTGAAATATTGTGTATTTTGCCCCAAAAATGAGTTTTATTAATGAAATAATATAAGCCCTGTATACACAGGGTGTATCTCACACGGCCTGACCCACTGTAGGCCCGAATTCCATATTGGTGCACCAAATGGCGGTATTTCAAATCTCTGAATCTAACCCAAATGTATTAAAGGTGTATCTCACAATGACATCTGCGTCAAAGGCTGCCAACTAAATTTTTTTTTGCCCAAACGAGTGTATGTTTAACCACTAAGGACCACAGGTTTATACCCCCCTAGTGACCAGGCCCTTTTTACAAATCGGCGCTTCACAACTTTAACGGTTTATTGCTCGGTCATGCAACTTGGCACCCAAATGAATTTGACCTCCTTTTCTTCTCACAAATACAGCTTTCTTTTGGTGGTATTTGATTGCTGCTGACATTTTTCCTTTTTTTGATATTAATCAAAATAGACCGCAATTTTATCAAAAAAAGTGTATTTTTAACTTTCTCTGGTTAAATTGTTCAAATATAATTACATTTCTATACAAGTTTATGTCAGAATTTATTGTGCTACATGTCTTTGATAAAAAAAAAATCCAATAAGTGTATATTTATTGGTTTGCGCAAAAGTTATAGCGTTTACAAACTATGGTGCAAAAATGGGAATTTCCGCATTTTGAAGCAGCTCTGACTTTCTGAGCACCTGTCATGTTTCTTGAGGTGCTAGAATGCCAGGATAGTATAAATACCCCCCAAATGACCCCATTTTAGAAAGTAGACACCCCAAAGTATTCGTGGAGGGGCATGGTGAGTTCATGTATGATTAATTATTTTTTCACAAGTTAGCGGAAAATGACACTTTCTGAGAAAAAAAAAAAGTTTCGATTTCTGCTAACTTCTGGCAAAAATTTTTAATCTCCCACGGACTCACTATGCCCCTCAGTGAATACCTTGGGGTGTCTACTTTCCGAAATGGGGTCATTTGTGGGGTGTGTTTACTGTTCTGGCATTTTGGGCGGGGCTAAATTGTGAGCAAACCTGTAAAGCCTAAAGGTACTCGTTAGACTTTCGACCCCTTTACACACCTAGGCTGCAAAAAAGTGTCACACATGTGGTATCGCCGTAATCAGAAGAAGTAGAGCAATGTGTTTTGGGGTGTATTTTTACATATACCCATGCTCGGTGAGAGAAATATCTCAGTAAATTGAGAACTTTGTTTAAAAAAATTTAAAAAGTTGTAATTTACAGAGATATTTCTCACACAAAGTATGGGTATATGTAAAAATACACCCCACAACACATTGCCCTTCTTCTCCTGAGTACGGTGATACCAAATGTGTGACACTTTTTTGCAGCCTAGGTGCACAAAGGGGCCCAAATTCCAATGAGTACCTTTAGGATTTCACAGGGCATTTTTTACGCATTTGAAATCCAAACTACTTCTCACGCTTTAGGGCCCCTAAAATGCCAGGGCAGTATAAATACCCCACAAGTGACCCCATTTTGGAAAGAAGACACCCCAAGGTATTCCGTGAGGGGCATGGCGAGTTCACAGAAGATTTAATTTTTTGGCACAGGTTAGCGGAAAATGATTATTATATTTTTTTTCTCTTACAAAGTCTCATATTCCACTAACTTGTGACAAAAAATTAAATTTTACATGAACTCGCCATGCCCCTCACGGAAAACCTTGGGTTGTCTTCTTTCCAAAATGGGGTTACTTGTGGGGTATTTACACTGCCCTGGCATTTTAGGGGCCCTAAAGGGTGAGAAGTAGTTTAGAATTCAAATGCGTAAAAATGCCCTGTGAAATCCTAAAGGTTCTCATTGGAATTTGGGCCCCTTTGCGCACCTTGGCTGCAAAAAAGTGTCACACATGTGGTATTGCCGTACTCAGAAGAAGTAGGGCAATGTGTTTTGGGGTGTATTTTTACATATACCCATACTGAGTGTGAGAAATATCTCTGTAAATGACAAGTTTTTAAAATATTTTATACAAAATTGTCAATTTACAGATATTTCTCTCACATGTGTGACACTTTTTTGCAGCCTAGGTGCGCAAAGGGGCTCAAATTCCAATGAGTACCTTTTAGGAGGGCATTTTTAGACATTTAGATTCCAGACTTCTTCTTACGCTTTAGGGCCCCTAGAATGCCAGGGCAGTATAAATACCCCACATGTGATGCCATTTTGGAAAGAAGACACCCCAAGGTATTCCATGAGGGGCATGGCGAGTTCATAGAAGATTTATTTTTTTGGCACAAGTTAGCGGAAATTGATATATTTTTTTTTTCACACAAAGTCTCCCTTTCCGCTAACTTGTGACAAAAAGTTCAATCTTTCATGGACTCAATATGCCCCTCAGCGAATACCTTGGGGTGTCTTCTTTCCAAAATGGGGACATTTGTGGGGTGTTTGTACTGCCCTGGCATTTGAGGGTCTCCACAATCATTACATGTATGGCCAGCATTAGGAGTTTCTGCTATTTTCCTTATATTGAGCATACGGGTTATGAGATTTTATTTTTTTTCGTTCAGCCTCTGGGCTGAAAGAAAAAATGAACGGCACAGATTTCTTCATTTGCATCGATCAATGTGGATGAAAATAATCTCTGCCAAAAAATGTGCAAAAAAAAAAGAGGGAAAGGCGTCTGCCAGGACATAGGAGCTCCGCCCAACATCCAAACCCACTCAGCTCGTATGCCCTGGCAAACCCGATTTCTCCATTCACATCAATCGATGTGGATGAATAAATCATTGCCAGAATTTTTATTTTATTTTTTATAAAAAATGTTTGCCAAAGCATATGAACACCGCCCCTCAGCTGATAAGCCTCGGCAAACGTATCTTTTTTACTGCAGAGGAGAAATCTCGTCTTGCACCACCGCATACACCGACTTTGTGTAATCTGACAGCAGCGCAATGCTTCTGTCAGAATGCACATCAGTGCTGCAGCTAGTTGATCGCTTGGTCCACCTAGAAGGTAAAAAAAAAAACAGACCGCAACTAGAGTTGAGCGAACACCTGGATGTTCGGGTTCGAGAAGTTCGGCCGAACTTCCCGGAACTTTTCGGCACTAAAAAGGCTGTAAAACAGCCCAGGAAAGGGCTAGAGGGCTGCAAAAGTCAGCAAAATGTAGTTAAATCCCCTGCAAACAAATGTGGATAGGGAAATGAATTAAAATAAAAATAAAATAAATAAAAATTAACCAACATCAATTGGAGAGAGGTACCATAGCAGAGAATCAGGCTTCATGTCAGCAGAGAATCAGTCTTCATGTCATAGCAGAGAATCAGGCTTCACGTCACCCAAAACTGGAACAGTTCATTGTCATATATTTAGGCCCCGGCACCCAGACAGAGGAGAGAGGTCCCATAACAGAGATTCAGGCTTCATGTCAGCAGAGAATCAGTCTTCATGTCATAGCAGAGAATCAGGCTTCATGTCACCCACCACTGGAACAGGCCACTGTCAGATATTTTTAGGCCCCGGCACCCAGACAGAGGAGAGAGGTCCCATAACAGAGATTCAGGCTTCATGTCAGCAGAGAATCAGTCTTCATGTCATAGCAGAGAATCAGGCTTCATGTCACCCACCACTGGAACAGTCCACTGTCAGATATTTTTAGGCCCCGGCACCCAGACAGAGGAGAGAGGTCCCATAACAGAGATTCAGGCTTCATGTCAGCAGAGAATCAGTCTTCATGTCATAGCAGAAAATCAGACTTCACGTCACCCACCACTGGAACAGTCCATTGTCACATATTTAGGCCCAGGCACCCAGGCAGAAGAGAGAGGTCCCATAGCAGAGAATCTGGCTTCATGTCAGCAGAGAATCAGTCTTCATGTGATAGCATAGAATCAGGCTTCATGTCACCCACCACTGGAACAGGCCACTGTCAGATATTTTTAGGCCCCGGCACCCAGACAGAGGAGAGAGGTCCCATAACAGAGATTCAGGCTTCATGTCAGCAGAGAATCAGTCTTCATGTCATAGCAGAGAATCAGGCTTCATGTCACCCACCACTGGAACAGGCCACTGTCAGATATTTTTAGGCCCCGGCACCCAGACAGAGGAGAGAGGTCTCATAACAGAGATTCAGGCTTCATGTCACCAAAGAATCAGTCTTCATGTCATAGCAGAGAATCAGGCTTCACGTCACCCATCACTGGAACAGTCCATTGTTACATATTTAGGCCCAGGCACCCAGGCAGAGGAGAGAGGTCCCATAGCAGAGAATCTGGCTTCATGTCAGCAGAGAATCAGTCCTCATGTCATAGCATAGAATCAGGCTTCATGTCACCCACAACTGGAAAAGGCCACTGTCAGATATTTTTAGGCCCCGGCACCCAGACAGAGGAGAGAGGTCCCATAACAGAGATTCAGGCTTCATGTCAGCAGAGAATCAGTCTTCATGTCATAGCAGAGAATCAGGCTTCATGTCACCCACCACTGGAACAGGCCACTGTCAGATATTTTTAGGCCCCGGCACCCAGACAGAGGAGAGGTTCATTCAACTTTGGGTTGCCCCGCAATATAATGGTAAAATGAAAATAAAAATAGGATTGAATGAGGAAGTGCCCTGGAGTACAATAATATATTGTTAAGGGGAGGTAGTTAATGTCTAATCTGCACAAGGGATGGACAGGTCCTGTGGGATCCATGCCTGGTTCATTTTTATGAACGTCAGCTTGTCCACATTGGCTGTAGACAGGCGGCTGCGTTTGTCTGTAATGACGCCCCCTGCCGTGCTGAATACACGTTCAGACAAAACGCTGGCCGCCGGGCAGGCCAGCACCTCCAAGGCATAAAAGGCTAGCTCTGGCCACGTGGACAATTTGGAGACCCAGAACTTGAATGGGGCCGAACCATCAGTCAGTACGTGGAGGGGTGTGCACAGGTACTGTTCCACCATGTTATTGAAATGTTGCCTCCTGCTAACATGTTCCGTATCAGGTGGTGGTGCAGTTAGCTGTGGCGTGGTGACAAAATTTTCCACATCTCTGCCATGCTAACCCTGCCCTCAGAGGAGCTGGCCGTGACACAGCTGCGTTGGCGACCTCTTGCTCCTCCTCTGCCTTCGCCTTGGGCTTCCACTTGTTCCCCTGTGACATTTGGGAATGCTCTCAGTAGCGCGTCTACCAACGTGCTCTTGTACTCGCGCATCTTACTATCACGCTCCAGTGCATGAAGTAAGGTGGGCACATTGTCTTTGTACCGTGGATCCAGCAGGGTGGCAACCCAGTAGTCCGCACACGTTAAAATGTGGGCAACTCTGCTGTCATTGCGCAGGCACTGCAGCATGTAGTCGCTCATGTGTGCCAGGCTGCCCAGAGGTAAGGACAAGCTGTCCTCTGTGGGTGGCGTATCGTCATCGTCCTGCGTTTCCCCCCAGCCACGCACCAGTGATGGGCCCGAGCTGCGTTGGGTGCCAGCCCGCTGTGAACCTGCTTCATCCTCATCCTCCTTCACCTCCTCCTCATCCTCGTCCTCCTCGTCCTCCAGTAGTGGGCCCTGTCTGGCCACATTTGTACCTGGCCTCTGGTGTTGAAAAAAACCTCCCTCTGAGTCACTTTGAAGAGACTGGCCTGAAAGTGCTAAAAATGACCCCTCTTCCTCCTCCTCCTCCTGGGCCACCTCCTCTTCCATCATCGCCCTAAGTGTTTTCTCAAGGAGACATAGAAGTAATATTGTAACGCTGATAACGGCGTCATCGTTACTGGCCATGTTGGTGGAGTACTCGATACAGGGCACGCATGGAGGCCCAGTCATTGGTGGTTAATTGGAGGCCCAGTCACAGCTGAAACTCCACTATGGCCTTCTGCTGCTCGCACAGTCTGTCCAGCATGTGCAAGGTTGAGTCCCACCTGGTGGGCACATCGCATATGAGGCGGTGAGCGGGAAGCCCGAAGTTACGCTGTAGCGCAGACAGGCGAGCAGCGGCAGGTTGTGAACGCCGGAAGTGCGAACAGACGGCCCGCACTTTATGCAGCAGCTCTGACATGTCGGGGTAGTTGCGAATGAACTTCTGCACCACCAAATTCAGCACATGCGCCAGGCAAGGGATGTGCGTCAAACCGGCTAGTCCCAGAGCTGCAACGAGATTTCGCCCATTATCGCACACCACCAGGCCAGGCTTGAGGCTCACCGGCAGCAACCACTCGTTGGTCTGTTGTTCTATACCCCGCCACAACTCCTGCGTGGTGTGGGGTCTGTCCCCCAAACATATGAGTTTCAGAACGGCCTGCTGACGTTTACCCCGGGCTGTGATGAAGTTAGTGGTGAAGGTGTGTGGCTGACTGGATGAGCAGGTGGAAGAAGAGGAGGAGGAAGCTGAGTAGGAGGAGGAGGAGACAGGAGGCAAAGAATGTTGCCCTGCGATCCTTGGCGGCGGAAGGACGTGCGCCAAACAGCTCTCCGCCTGGGGCCCAGCCGCCACTACATTTACCCAGTGTGCAGTTAGGGAGATATAGCGTCCCTGGCCGTGCTTACTGGTCCACGTATCTGTGGTTAGGTGGACCTTGCCACAGATGGCGTTGCGCAGTGCACACTTGATTTTATCGGATACTTGGTTGTGCAGGGAAGGCACGGCTCTCTTGGAGAAGTAGTGGCGGCTGGGAACAGCATACTGTGGGACAGCAAGCGACATGAGCTGTTTGAAGCTGTCTGTGTCTACCAGCCTAAATGACAGCATTTCATAGGCCAGTAGTTTAGAAATGCTAGCATTCAGGGCCAGGGATCGAGGGTGGCTAGGTGGGAATTTACGCTTTCTCTCAAATGTTTGTGAGATGGAGAGCTGAACGCTGCCGTGTGACATGGTTGAGATGCTTGGTGACGCAGGTGGTGGTGTTGGTGGTACATCCCATGTTTGCTGGGCTGCAGGTGCCAACGTTCCTCTAGAGGCGGAGGAAGAGGCCGCGGCGGCGGCAGCAGCAGAAGAGGCCGAGGTGGCAGCAGCAGAAGAGGTAGCAGGGGGAGCCTGAGTGACTTCCTTGTTTTTAAGGTGTTTACTCCACTGCAGTTCATGCTTTGCATGCAGGTGCCTGGTCATGCAGGTTGTGCTAAGGTTCAGAACGTTAATGCCTCGCTTCAGGCTCTGATGGCACAGCGTGCAAACCACTCGGGTCTTGTCGTCAGCACATTGTTTGAAGAAGTGCCATGCCAGGGAACTCCTTGAAGCTGCCTTTGGGGTGCTCGGTCCCAGATGGCGGCGGTCAGTAGCAGGCGGAGTCTCTTGCCGGCGGGTGTTCTGATTTTGCCCACTGCTCCCTCTTTTGCTACGCTGTTGGCTCGGTCTCACCACTGCCTCTTCCTCCGAACTCTGAAAGTCTGCGGCACGACCTTCATTCCATGTGGGGTCTAGGACCTCATCGTCCCCTGAATCGTCTTCCACCCAGTCTTGATCCCTGACCTCCTGTTCAGTCTGCACACTGCAGAAAGACGCAGCAGTTGGCACCTGTGTTTCGTCATCATCAGAGACGTGCTGAGGTGGTATTCCCATGTCCTCATCATCAGGAAACATAAGTGGTTGTGCGTTAGTGCATTCTGTCTCTTCCACCCCTGGGGAAGGGCTAGGTGGATGCTCCTGGGAAACCCTGCCAGCAGAGTCTTCAAACAGCATAAGAGACTGCTGCATAACTTGAGGCTCAGACAGTTTCCCTGATATGCATGGGGGTGATGTGACAGACTGATGGGCTTGGTTTTCATGCGCCATCTGTGCGCTTTCTGCAGAAGACTGGGTGGGAGATAATGTGAACGTGCTGGATGCACTGTCGGCCACCCAATTGACTAATGCCTGTACCTGCTCAGGACTTACCATCCTTAGAACGGCATTGGGCCCCACCAAATATGGCTGTAAATTCTGGCGGCTACTGGGACCTGAGGTAGTTGGTACACTAGGACGTGTGGCTGTGGCAGAACGGCCACGTCCTCTCCCAGCACCAGAGGGTCCACTAACACCACCACGACCATGTCCGCGTCCGCGTCCCTTACTAGATGTTTTCCTCATTGTTACCGTTCACCACAATAAGAAACATATTATTTGGCCCAATGTATTGAATTCAAATTCAGGCCTTTTTTTACAGACACCTAACACTAAGTCTATCTGGCTATCTAGGTACCGTATTACACTAATACACGCACACCAGTAATGACAGATTTAGCTGAATATAAATGTGAGGCCTATTATTTAGGCGCTGGGTGACAGGTATACGTTTACGGACAGAATTAGACTTGGATCTGCAGTGTAGCGTTTGTGTGAAGTTCTTGAGAATTACCCTATCAGCACCTTGAATCTAATATACCCTTTTAGGGATAGATTTAAAGTAGGCCTGATACAGCAGAAACCACTAATTTTGAGAATTGCCAATTTGGGAATTGTTTTTCAACCCAGAACAAAAACTGTGCTTTGATTGTCACTAAAAATAACTTGACCAGCTAAAACAGTACAGATTTGGATGAATATAAATGTGAGGCCTATTTTTTAGGCGCTGGGTGACAGGTATACGTTTAATCACAGAATTAGACTTGGATCTGCACTGTAGCGTGTGTGTGAAGTTCTTGAGAATTACCCTATCAGCACCTTGAATCTAATATACCCTTTTAGGGATAGATTTAAAGTAGGCCTGATACAGCAGAAACGACTAATTTTGAGAATTGCAAATTTGGGAATTGTTTTTCAACCCAGAACAAAAACTGTGCTTATGACGGTCACTAAAAATAACTTGACCAGCTAAAGCAGTAATGACAGATTTGGATTAATATAAATGTGAGGCCTATTTTTTAGGCGCTGGGTGACAGGCTCAACTTGCCCCTGATGTAGTATATGGCCAAAAAATAACCACACTATTGATGGTTAAATGCACTTTGTGACAGGCTCAACTTGCCCCTGATGTAGTATATGGCCAAAAAATAACCACACTATTGATGGTTAAATGCACTTGATGAAAGCTTGACCCTGATGTAGGATATAGCAAAAAATAACCACACTGTTGATGGTTAAATGTACTTGGTGGCAGCTTGTGCTGGCGCACAAGCAAGCCACAAAATGGCCGCCGATCACCCCAGAAAAAAGTGACTGAAAACGCTCTGGACACCCTAAAAACACTGAGCAATTGAATAGCAGCAGTTCAATGATCCACAGCTGTAGATCGATCACTGAATGAAGTCTTTTGGAGGAGTTAATCACTGCCTAATCTCGCCCTAACGTCGCAGATGCAACCTCTCCCTACACTTGTATCAGCAGAGTGACGTGCAGCGCTACGTGACCCAAGCTTATATAGAGGCTGGGTCACATGCTGCACTGGCCAATCACAGCCATGCCAATAGTAGGCAAGGCTGTGATGGCCTCTTGGGGCAAGTAGTATGATGCTTGTTGATTGGCTGCTTTGCAGCCTTTCAAAAAGCGCCAAGAAAGCGCCGAACACCGAACCCGAACCCAGACTTTTACGAAAATGTTCGGGTCCGTGTCACGGACACCCCAAAATTCGGTACGAACCCGAACTATACAGTTCGGGTTCGCTCATCCCTAGTTCTGACTAATGTTATGTATAAGTTTTTTAGGGATCTGGGTTAGTGCAATTAGCTTCTCAAACCAGGATGGCTCTCTTGTTTGATCATCTAATGACATTACCTTCCTTAATGCATTTGCAATAAGGTTATAATGTAGTCTATTAAGTTGTGAGGTTCTCAGCCTCTCTCTCATGGTCTTTAAATCTGGAATACTCCCATCTGGGTCCAGTAGATCTGCAGGAATGGAATTATTATTTCTTACTTGTGTTGGCAAAGTTTTAAAACCTTCTCCAGCTGTCAAGAGATAGTCTCCAAGATTTAGTAGATGGGAGGGGTATTTTGAGCATAAGTCTCTTATAGGTTTTAGCCTCCATAAGGACAATGTTGCGTGAACTAACATGTCATCTTTATTGTTGATAGGGGCTGAAATAGGGCCTGTGAATACAAGGCTTTTTAAAGGGTATCCAGTTATTTCTTCCTCTAACTGGATCCAAAGTTTATGTTTCGGACGTCTCACCCAGTCAATGATACGGCTGAGGTGAACTGTCGAAACGTATCTGTTAAGTGATGGTAGACCAATGCCACCTTTGGTGGGAGGTAACTGGAGGATTTTGTGTGAAATCCTCGGTTTTACTTTGCCCCAGATATATTTCGAGCAGATTTTCCGAAAGGACTTAATAAAGAGCTTCGGGAGTTTGATCGGAATAGCCTGGATGAGGTAAGTGAGTTTGGGTAGGATTAAAGAGTTAAACATGTTTTTACGACCTAGCCAAGAGATAAAGGTGGGAGACCAAGAGCTCAGCAAACCTGGTATAGAGTTTAGTAGAGGTATGTAGTTTAACTTATATAATATGTTGAGGTCTGGTGGAATATTAACTCCCAGAATTTTCTGTGAGTTTCTAGTCCATTGAAAGGTGGAATTGTTTTCTAAATGTTCTAAAGCTTTATTGGAGAAGTGAATGCCCATTGCTTGTGACTTGGAGATATTAATTTTAAAATTTGAGATCTCACCAAACCTTCCAAACGTGTCTATGATGTGCCTAAAAGCTTGTTTGGGATTTGAGACAACTAAGAGAAGATTGTCTGCGTATGCCGCTTGTTTTATCTCCAAGTCACCGCATTTTAGGCCTTTAATCTCAGGGTTCTGTCTTATAGATTGTAATAGAGGTTCTATTGACAAAATAAATAAGATAGGGGATAGCGGGCAGCCCTGTCTCGTGCCGTTGCTGATATGTACTGCCCGGGACAGAATATCATTTGTTTTTACATAAGCGGTAGGAGAAACGTACATTGAAAAAATTGCTTGTATGAAGGGGTCTGGAAACCCAAAAGTGCGTAGAGTATTAATGATGAAGGGTCAAGCCACTCTATCAAATGCTTTTTCTGCATCTGTCCCGAGCAGTACAATGGGGGATTTACGTTGTTTGGCTAAAACCATGGTGTTAATGATTTTATATAGACCATCTTTCCCTTCCCTGCCTGGCACAAAACCTGATTGGTCTGGGTGAATCAGGTCTTGGAGTAAGGGCTTTATCCTAGCTGACAGGATCCTGGCATATATTTTAAGATCTAGCTTTAATAAGGAAATAGGCCTAAACCTAGAGCAAAGTGATGGGTCTTTTTGCGGTTTTGGGATCAAAGTTATATGTGCACTTAAAGTTTGAGTGGTGAAGGGCGTTCCTTTTAATGCCGAATTATACAGTTGGACTAGGTGAGGAGCTAGTATATCTTTAAATGTTGAGTAATAAAGGGCTGGGAGGCCATCGGGGCCAGGGGACTTTCCTTTGGCAATAGTTTTGAGTGTTTCCATGACTTCTTTCTCAGATATTGTGGCACATAAACGGTTTGCCTGAGTTACACTGATAGATGGGAGGTTTAAGTTCTGCAGAAACTCACAAGAGGAAGCAATCTTAATTTTTTTGACCTCTTCTGAATCTTTCAGGTTGATATTATAAAGATCTGAATAGAAGTCATGGAAAGCCTGGGCGATCGACTCATCATCTCTGAACAGATGCTTACTACTAGACTTAATAGATGGGATTCTAGATTTGCGTTTACGTTGGCGTAACAAGGCTAGCATAAATTTAGTAGGTCTATTGCCATGAGCAAAGAACTTTTGTTTCGTGGCTAGGTATATTTTTTCTGATTGTGCATTAAGGTGATTTTTTAATTCCTCTCTGGCAGTGATAAGTTTATCTAAAGTATCTCTTTCTTTTTGGTTCTTGTGGGCACATTCTAGACTAGAAATCCTGGAAAGAATTTCTTCTGTTTTTTTTCTGTCCTACCTTCTTTAGGTTAGAAGCAAGAGAGATAAATTTGCCTCTTATTACTGCTTTGTGGGCTTCCCACACAAATTGTGGGGAGGTTTCTCCTTGGTTGTTATGCTCGAAGTATTCTTTAATTTTATTATTTATGGCCAATCGTATATCTGTTGAGCTAAGCAGTGTCTCATTCAATCTCCAAATGAAGCTCCTGGGAGGTGTGTTGAAATGTTTGAATGAGAGAAACACTGGGGCATGGTCAGAGTGTATGAGAGGTCCTATTTTGACTTCAAGGCAAATGTGTAGGTTGGTGGAGGGGAAACAGATGTAATCTAATCTCTGGTAAGAGTTGTGGGGGGCGGAATAATGTGTATAGTCTTTTTCTTTTTCGGATTGAGTGCTCTCCAAACGTCTACAAGAGAGCTTTTGTTTAAGGATCTCTTTATACTGTTTAAAGTTTTGTTCGGGACCGCTGATTTTCCTGTAGAAGAGTCTACTCGGGGGTTAAGGGTGAGATTAAAATCGCCTGCTACAATTACTGATCCTTCCCTGAAAGACTCAAAATCTAGCCAGAACCTATCAAACCATTTTTTATGGGCAATATTAGGTGCGTAAATGTTCACAAGGGTGTATAATTGTGTATTAATTCTACCTTTGACCATAATAAACCTCCCTTCTGTGTCTGACATAGTGCTAATATGTTGGAAGTCTGTGTTCCTGTGTATCCCTATACTTGTGCCAGACTTACTGGAAGAGGTAGATGTGCTATGAAACCAAAGGTTATATTTAGTTCTAACTAGATCCGGAGTCTTCTCATGTTTGAAGTGAGTTTCTTGTAACAGTACTATGTTGACTTTTTCCTTTTTGAGCTGGTTAATGATTTGGCTCCTTTTTACTGGGGACTTGAAGCCTCTAACATTGTAGGTGACAATTTTAAGTTCTGCCATAATGTAGGTTGTGTGGGTGGAGTTGCGTAGGAAATTTACTCACTGTGTATAAGTTCTCAATGAGGACATTGCGATGGTCATCTTCTTTTAATGGTACCTTTTGAGAAGTAAGGGAGGTGTAGGAGGGGGGGATGGTCATTCTAAATAGGTAAAGAACATAACATTGGTTATCTTGACATATTGAAAGTAACAATATAACCACAAAAGTAGTGGCAGTTAGGAGATACTGAATAGGAATGAAAGGAGAAAGGGGGAAATACCCACGCTGCACAAACCAGGACAGAAACCTTTAGAATTCCATCCTCGTTTCAATATGGAGGTGGAAAGGGTTATCATCCTGTAAAATTTTCTCACAGGAGGGTAACTTGATAAACAAAGGATAGCGATGAAACAAGTCCTCAATCATCTTCGGTGATGAGACGCCTCGGTGTCATCTTCCCTTGTCTTTTCTTATTCTTCAAGGCTTTACTGGACAACACGGTCTCCCAGTTAGTAGGGGGAGGGATCTCTGACGGAATGAGGACATCTGTAGCGATGGACCAATCTTGGATGTCTACGTCCTCTATTCCCAGAGCTGTAAGGACATCTGGTAAATCTTTCTGTGTTCTGATGATGTACTTTCTTTCTCTCCAGGTTATTAGAATACCAAGGGGGAAGAGCCAACAAAAGGGGATTTTCTTGTGCCTCAGGTAGTCAGTTAGGGGCTTTAAAATGCGCCTCTTGTTTAGTGTAGTCTTGAAAAAGTAAAATTGTGGATTCTTCATATTCAATACGCTCCATTTTTCTTGCTTTTTTCATAATAGCTTCTTTCTGTGCGAAATTCTAAAATTTACAAATTACGTCTCTCGGGGGTTCGCCTGGCTTTGGTTTTGGGCGAAGTGCTCTGTGAGCTCTTTCTATGATTATGGAATCCTGAGTGTTGTTTTCTAATAATGAATTGCAAATTTCTTCAACCGCTTCTGGTACTGCTTCATTAGCTACGTTTTCAGGTATTCCTCTAAAGCGGATATTGTTCCTTCTGCTCCTATTATCACGGTCTTCAATGTAGTCGTGGAGATAATTTATATGTTGTTGATATTTTGAGAGTGTATCAGAAGCTTGCCTGGTATAGTTAGTGAAAGCTGTTTGGTTGGTTTCTAGAGTTTCTACTCTGCTGCCAATCTGTCTCATTTCTCTTTTGATTTCTGATAAGTCCTCCAGAACTGGGTTTAATGCATCTGAGAGTGCTCTAGAGATGAAAGATCTGGACAGTGGAAGCTCTGACATTAGTTCTACTGCATCTTCATTTTCACTGTCTCCGTCTTGTGATCTTGCTCCGTGTTTTGATGATGCACCTTTCGGCGTGGAGACCTGGGCCCCTGAACTGCCTTGTGATTTCTTCATTACAAATTTTTTCTAGGCCAGTTTGAGACAGGTGAGAGAGTTTAGACCTTGATGATCCTGGTTAACGCCCTTGTATTTTCCTATTTTTACCATAGGTGCCATAAACTTAGAAAACCACTGTAAAGATGGGTGTCACCTGTGTCTATAGCTAGGAAGAGCAGGTTGTTTAGGGCATGTCCGTGCTTCTCAAACTAGGATGCACAGGGACGTAGGTTCCTGTATATAACAACCTATAATAATCTTATAGTGTTTGTGAACAGATATTCTTCACAGAGCTCTCTATCTTTCTTCTTTGTACCTTGTAGGTTATCTATTTGTGAAGAGGAAAAATTGGGTCACTGGCCCTTTAAATGCGAAAATTGTAGCTGATGTGGATCTTCTGCTGAGGATCCGGAAAAAATTGTAGGCAACCTACTTATTACAAATAATGGCACAAGGAGACTTGCTGATGAGGTATTTGAGGGAAGTGGCTGCAAAGGAGGGTGGGAGGTCTGAGCGTGCTGAAACTGAGCTCATAAGTTGTTTTGATTACAAGTTGGAGTTGTCCGTAAGATCTAGTTAAAGCAGAGACTCTCCAAAAAGTCCTTTGCGATTGAGCACTGCAGGAGTGTATAATGAAGCGCGTCAGCTCCAGTCACTGCCGTGTCGCGTCTTTCTATTTGCACGGACCGTGATGCAATCTGGCCGGATGGTATGTTAAAATCTTCCTGGCCGATAATTTACAGCTAAACTGTTAGCCGCTCTCAGGTAATGTGGGGAGAGGAAAAACGAGTGGGAACAAGTGCCTGCAGTCTGCAGCGTTGCTGGCCCGAGGATATATCCTCCGCTTCTGGCCGTACTGAAAAGGACAGCGAGGTGTTCGGGCTGTTTATCGGTAAGTTAAAGACTTCTTACCGGTATAATATCTCCCCTCATGTAAGGATCTTCCTCATGATACAGCTTTAACAAGCTTGGCGCGAAGCGTCCGCCGGCTGTCTGTAGTAATGGCGTCGGGGGATCTGTTCTCCGTCTAGGCCGCAGATGGAATAACGGCTTCAGAGATCAGAAAATGTTCCAAAACGGTTCAAAAAGATCCTGGGAACGTTATCAAGCTGAATGAGGGGTTTTCAAAGTTCTGTAAGGGTAGCTGCAATCTGGATGACTTAGGATAGGCACTGGATCGCAGGAGCTCAAGCAAGGCGCTTCCTCTCCGTTCGGCTGCAAGCCACGCCCCCTTATAAATAGGTATTCTGACTCTACAGTGGAAGCTGGCTTCTGCCAGCCCAACCTCCCCGCCCACCAATTAATCAGGGCTGAGGCAAGCACTAGCAGCTCTGAGTCACACAATACAGCGAGTGTTTAGAATGGAATGAGTCACAGCTTAATAGAATCTAAAGATCCAACTTTGTTAGAGACTCATTCGATTCTTTGAGTTAAAAGAACCGTGAGTCACCTAGTCCCTGCCAGGCTTCCTGCTCTGCGGCTCCCTGTCTCCCGACAAGTACGTCCGGGGGGAAGGGGGGGCATTAGTATAGCATGTAGCTGAGCTGTGTGTACAGGGTGCATGCAGCAATAGCAGAGCAGGAAGTCTGGCAGGGACTCAGTGACACGATTCTTTTAACTCAAAGAATCCAATGAGACTCATTGGATTCTTTTAACTAATAAACTCTCAGACAATTATTTGAGTCTCTGCAATAACTATACATTGTAATTACATCACAGTCTGCTCCACTGCATTCACTGCAGCAGAGCTGTGTTTGCCAGGAGAGAGTACCTCCTGATATTCTGTTAACTTGAGAGCCGACTCAGCAAGTGAACCGAAGATTCGATGAGCTGAGCATGCGCATTGATATTGGCTTCACTTGCTTCTGCCGGCTCAGGAAGTGAACCGAAGATCCGATTCATGAATCGGTTCTTTTGAAAGAACTGATTCAAAAGATCCGAACTTCCCATCTCTAGTCTATAATTGTGCATAAATAACAGACAAACAAACACAAAGGCCAAACAAATAGTTTTTTTTACCTCTATCTAATATTAATAACCACTTATTATATAGCTCTCTTCCTACCATTTATAACATCTTATTACCAAAAAATCACAATAGACAACACAAAACAGTTCTTTTTTTAAATGAAGGCTATATGCCATAAGCAAGGTATGTTCAAGCCAATATCCTATCTGTGAGACAGGTACCATCAGCATACTTCACAGTGGCAGCCTTAGACATTTTAAAGTAACTCTCTATCCAAAAGGAGAGTGCCAGTAAGTCTCAATATTGGTTTGCTTCGGATTTCTAGGGAGTCCTGTGCACCTGTCGTTACCATTAGGGTGAAAACAATAGTCATTTTTTTTTTTTTTTTTACGCTAGATAACCCCTCTTTCACTGCCTCAGAGGGCTGCATAAAAATGTTCTGTTTTCTAATTGTCCGAACTACAAGTAAATTCAAATAACCTTTCTATAATGTTTTGTCAAGTAAGCTCATTTGCATAAATATGGCCAAGATATTGCAAACAATGTTTCAGCTGTCCAATAGATGGAGCTGTCCATGAGGAAAATGATAATACTCTGCAGACTGTAGGACATAAGACTATGTATCCAATAGATGGCGCTGTCCATGAGGAAAATGATAATACTCTGCAGACTGTAGGACATAAGACTATGTATCCAATAGATGGCGCTGTCCATGGTGGAAAGTAGGCTAATCACATGTGCTATGTCTTTCATATTTATGCAAATTAGTTGACATAACAAAACAGTATAGATTGGTTATTAAATATATATTAGAACAATTAGAAACCCGTAAATTTTTATGCAGCCTTCCTAAGCAGTCAGAGAAGAATTAGCTAGCAATAAAATAAAAAAAAATATATATATATAATTTTGTCACTCTAATGATAAAGATTTAGGTGCATGGTCCCCCAAGCTATCCAAGAGCTCTCAGGTAATATTAAGACTTACTGACTCTCAGTTAGATGAGAGATGGATTTAAATGTCTCATAGTGCACCAGGCTGCCATTGTAATGTATCCCAGTTACCTGTTTTATGAATAGGTGCTGGTTTGCATTATACCCGGCTTTTGGCACGTCGCTTGTGTGTTATGAAAAATGTTTTGAAATAATTAAAATAATATTATAATAAGAAAATAATATGTAGCTGTTTAAAAATTAAGCTTAAAAAATCCTTTAATATACAACTTAATGTGTTAAAAAGAGGTAGATATAGTTTAGTTTAACCGCCTCCGGACCACCCAATGCAGGATCGCGTTCCGGAGGCAGCAGCCCTGCGCAGAGTCACGCATATATGTGTTATCTCGCGAAACGCGAGATTTCCTGTGAACGCGCGCGCACAGGCGCGCGCGTTCACAGGATCGGAAGGTAAGGGAGTGTATCTCCAGCCTGCCAGCGGCGATCGTTCGCTGGCAGGCTGGAGATGCGATTTTTTTAACCCCTAACAGGTATATTAGACGCTGTTTTTATAACAGCGTCTAATATACCTGCTACCTGGTCCTCTGGTGGTTCCTTTTGTTTGGATCGACCACCAGAGGACACAGGTAGCTCAGTAATAAGTAACACCAAGCACCACACTACACTACACCCCCCTGTCACTTGTTAACCCCTTATTAACCCCTGATCACCCCATATAGACTCCCTGATCACCCCCCTGTCATTGATCACCCCCCTGTCATTGATCACCCCCCTGTAAGGCTCCATTCAGACGTCCGTATGATTTTTACGGATCCACTGATACATGGATCGGATCCGCAAAACACATACGGACGTCTGAATGGAGCCTTACAGGGGGGTGATCAATGACGGGGTGATCACCCCATATAGACTCCCTGATCACCACCCTGTCATTGATCACCCCCCTGTAAGGCTGCATTCAGATGTCCGTATGTTTTTTACGGATCCACGGATACATGGATCGGATCCGCAAAACACATACGGACGTCTGAATGGAGCCTTACAGGGGGGTGATCAATGACGGGGTGATCACCCCATATAGACTCCCTGATCACCCCCCTGTCATTGATCACCCCCCTGTCATTGATCACCCCCCTGTAAGGCTCCATTCAGACGTCCGTATGATTTTTACGGATCCACTGATACATGGATCGGATCCGCAAAACACATACGGACGTCTGAATGGAGCCTTACAGGGGGGTGATCAATGACGGGGTGATCACCCCATATAGACTCCATGATCACCCCCCTGTCATTGATCACCCCCCTGTAAGGCTGCATTCAGATGTCCGTATATTTTTTACGGATCTACGGATACATGGATCGGATCCGCAAAACACATACGGACATCTGAATGGAGCCTTACAGGGGGGTGATCAATGACAGGGGGGTGATCACCCCATATAGACTCCCTGATCACCCCCCTGTCATTGATCACCCCCCTGTCATTGATCACCCCCCTGTCATTGATCACCCCCCTGTAAGGCTGCATTCAGATGTCCGTATGTTTTTTACGGATCCACGGATACATGGATCAGATCCGCAAAACACATACGGACATCTGAATGGAGCCTTATAGGGGGGTGATCAATGACAGGGGGGTGATCACCCCATATAGACTCCCTGATCACCCCCCTGTCATTGATCACCCCCCTGTCATTGATCACCCCCCTGTAAGGCTCCATTCAGAATTTTTTTTGGCCCAAGTTAGAAAAAATTATTATTTTTTTCTTACAAAGTCTCATATTCCACTAACTTGTGTCAAAAAATAAAATCTCACATGAACTCACCATACCCCTCACGGAATCCAAATGCGTAAAATTTTTTAGACATTTATATTCCAGACTTCTTCTCACGCTTTAGGGCCCCTAGAATGCCAGGGCAGTATAACTACCCCACAAGTGACCCCATTTTGGAAAGAAGACACCCCAAGGTATTCCGTGAGGGGCATGGCGAGTTCCTAGAATTTTTTATTTTTTGTCACAAGTTAGCGGAAAATGATGATTTTTATTATTTTATTTTTTTCTTACAAAAACTCATATTCCACTAACTTGTGACAAAAAATAAAAACTTCCATGAACTCACTATGCCCATCACGAAATACCTTGGGGTGTCTTCTTTCCAAAATGGTGTCACTTGTGGGGTAGTTATACTGCCTGGCATTTTAGGGGCCGAATGCGTAAGAAGTGGTTTGAAATCAAAATCTGTAAAAAATGGCTGGTGAAATCTGAAAGGTGTTCTTTGGAATGTGGGCCCCTTTGCCCACCTAGGCTGCAAAAAAGTGTCACACATCTGGTATCCCCGTACTCAGAAGAAGTTGGGCAATGTGTTTTGGGGTGTCTTTTTACATATACCCATGCTGGGTGAGAGAAATATCTTGGCAAAAGACAACTTTTCCCATTTTTTTATACAAAGTTGGCATTTGACCGAGATATTTATCTCACCCAGCATGGGTATATGTAAAATGACACCCCAAAACACATTGCCCAACTTCTCCTGAGTATGGAGATACCACATGTGTGACACTTTTTTGCAGCCTAGGTGGGCAAAGGGGCCCACATTCCAAAGAGCACCTTTCGGATTTCACCGGCCATTTTTTACAGATTTTGATTTCAAACTACTTTGCACGCATTTGGGCGCCTAAAATGCCAGGGCAGTATAACTACCCCAAAAGTGACCCCATTTTTGAAAGAAGACACCCCAAGGTATTTCATGATGAGCATAGTGAGTTCATGGAAGTTTTCATTTTTTGTCACAAGTTAGTGGAATATGAGACTTTGTAAGAAAAAAAAAAAATTATAATTTTGTCACTCTAATGATAAAGATTTAGGTGCATGGTCCCCAAGCTATCCAAGAGCTCTCACGTAACATTGGGCATAGTGAGTTCATGGAAGTTTTTATTTTTTGTCACAAGTTAGTGGAATATGAGACTTTGTAAGAAAAAAATAAATAAAAAAAACATTATTTTCCGCTAACTTGTGACAAAAAATAAAAAATTCTAGGAACTCGCCATGCCCCTCACGGAATACCTTGGGGTGTCTTCTTTCCAAAATGGGGTCACTTGTGGGGTAGTTATACTGCCCTGGCATTCTAGGGGCCCTAATGTGTGGTAAGTAGTTTGAAATCAAAATGTGTAAAAAATGGCAGGTGAAATCCGAAAGGTGCTCTTTGGAATGTGGGCCCCTTTGCCCACCTAGGCTGCAAAAAAGTGTCACACATGTGGTATCTCCGTACTCAGGAGAAGTTGGGCAATGTGTTTTGGGGTGTCATTTTACATATACCCATGCTGGGTGAGAGAAATATCTTGGCAAAAGACAACTTTTCCCATTTTTTTATACAAAGTTGGCATTTGACCAAGATATTTATCTCACCCAGCATGGGTATATGTAAAATGACACCCCAAAACACATTGCCCAACTTCTCCTGAGTACGGAGATACCACATGTGTGACACTTTTTTGCAGCCTAGGTGGGCAAAGGGGCCCACATTCCAAAGAGCACCTTTCGGATTTCACCGGCCATTTTTTACAGATTTTGATTTCAAACTACTTCTCACTCATTCGGGCCCCTAAAATGCCAGGGCAGTATAACTACCCCACAAGTGACCCCATTTTGGAAAGAAGACACCCCAAGGTATTCGCTGATGGGCATAGTGAGTTCATAGAACTTTTTATTTTTTGTCACAAGTTAGTGGAATATGAGACTTTGTAAGAAAAATAAATAAAAATCAGAAAATCATCATTTTCCGCTAACTTGTGACAAAAAATAAAAAGTTCTATGAACTCACTATGCCCATCAGCGAATACCTTAGGGTGTCTACTTTCCGAAATGGGGTCATTTGTGAGGTGTTTTTACTGTCTGGCCATTGTAGAACCTCAGGAAACATGACAGGTGCTCAGAAAGTCAGAGCTGCTTCAAAAAGCGGAAATTCACATTTTTGTACCATAGTTTGTAAACGCTATAACTTTTACCCAAACCATTTTTTTTTACCCAAACATTTTTTTTATCAAAGACGTGTAGAACGATAAATTTAGAGAAAAATTTATATATGGATGTCGTTTTTTTTTGCAAAATTTTACAACTGAAAGTGAAAAATGTCATTTTTTTGCAAAAAAATCGTTAAATTTTGATTAATAACAAAAAAAGTAAAAATGTCAGCAGCAATAAAATACCACCAAATGAAATCTCTATTAGTGAGAAGAAAAGGAGGTAAAATTCATTTGGGTGGTAAGTTACATGACCGAGCAATAAAAGGTGAAAGTAGGGTACGTCAGAAGTGTAAAAAGTGGCCTGGTCATTAAGGGTGTTTAAGCTAGGGGGGCTGAAGTGGTTAAACAGTTACTGTGGTTTTCATTAGGATTGGTTAATGCTGCCATCTACTGGCTTTGTTATGAATTGCAGATTAGTATCGCGATTCGTTACTTTCATTATGCGAAAAAAGGGATCGCTAACGTTGCTATATCTGTAAATGACAATTTTTTTGTTTTTGTTTTACCTGTCTACTCGGTATAGCAGTGGTACTATACACCAAAAAATTTGTTAATTTCACCATAAAATGTAACTGACAAAGTAGTGAAATGATAAAAAATAAAACACATACAAAAGAAAAATATTTATTTATGAGGTGGAGTTCCATATGGAGTAGGAGTTTGAGGAGGCGGTGGACGTAGCGGAGTAGGTGGAAGCGGCGGTGGAGGACGAGATAGCCAACACAGGTTTTTGGTTTTAATTTAATTTTGTAAAATTAAGGTACACTCCAAAAGAGTGTGAAATAGCCAAAATACAAACATCAGCAATTGCGCTGCAGTATAACATTGGCTGCTTAGTGCCGGTATACATGTCTATTCTGCACAAGGTATGGACAAGTCCTGAGGGATCCATGCCTGGTTCATTTTAATGAACGTGAGCTTGTCCACATTGGCTGTGGACAGGAGGCTGCGCTTGTCTGCGATGACGCCCCCTGCCGTGCTAAACACACGTTCAGATAATACACTGGCTGCAGGGCAGGCCAGCACCTCCAAGGCGTAAAGTGCAAGCTCAGGCCATGTGCCAAATTTGGAGACCCAGAAGTTGAAGGGGGCAGACCCGTCATTCAGTACGTGTAGGCATGTTGGTGAAATGCTGCCTCCTGCTAAAACGTTTTTAATATCAGCTGGTGGTGCTGGTTGTTGTGGCGTGCTGACAAAGCTTTTCCACATTTCGGCCATGCTAACCCTGCCTTCTGAGGTGCTGGCGGTGCCCCAGCTGCGTTGGCGACCTCTTCCTCGTCCTCTGCCTTCGCCTTGTGCTTCCACTGTGCCCCCGCTGTCAGGTGGGAATGCCACCAGCAGCACATCTACTAGCGTGCACTTGTACTCGCACATCTTACAATCACGCTTCAGTGACGGAATTAAGGACGGTACGTTGTCCTTATAATGGGGATCCAGCAGCGTGGCCACCCAGTAATCAGCACAAGTTAGAATGTGGGCAACTTGGCGGTCGTTGCGGAGACACTGCAGCATGTAATCGCTCATGTGTGCCAGGCTGCCCAGAGGCAACGAAAAGCTGTCCTCTGTGGGAGGTGTATCGTCTGTGTCCTCTGTATCCCCCCATCCACGCACCAGTGATGGCCATGAGCTGGTTTGGGTGCCACTCTGCTCTGAACATGGTTCCTCCTCCTCTATCTCCTGCTCCTCATCCTCCACCTCGTCATCCTCCAGAACTGTGCCCTGGCTGGACAACTGACCGTATGAGGAGCAGGTAGAGGATGAGGAAGCGGAGTAGGAGGAGGAAGCAACAGGAGGCAAACTGAAGCGCCCTGCAATCCTCGGTGGTGGAAGGACAAGCACCAAACTGCTATCCGCCTCAGGCCCAGCCGCCACTATATTTACCCAGTGTGCTGTTAGGGAGATATAACATCCCTGACCCTGCTTACTGGTCCACGTATCCGTAGTGAGGTGCACCTTGCAACAGATGGCGTTGCGCAGTGCACACCTGATTTTGTCCCCCACTTGGTTGTGCAGGGAAGGGATGGCACACCTGGAAAAGTAGTGGCGGCTGGGCACAACGTACTGTGGGACAGCCACCACCATAAGGCTTTTAAAGCTCTCCCTCTCCACCAGACGTAATGACAGCATTTCAAAGGCCAGTAATTTTGAAATGCTGGCATTCAGGGCCAGGGATCGCAGGTGGGTAGGGGGGTACTTCCTCTTCCGCTCCAGTGTTTGGGAGATGGAGAGCTGAACGCTTCCGTGGGACATTGTGGAGATGCTTGGTGACCCAGGTGGTGGTGTTGCTGGCAGATCCTCTGTTTGCGGGTTGGCAGATGGCACTGTCACTCCAGAGGAGGATGAAGAGGCCGAGATTGCAGCAGAAGAGGAAGCAGGAGGAGCCAGAGACCTTTCTTGGTTTTTGAGGTGTCTACTCCACTTAGATGCCTGGTCATGCAGGTTGTGCTCAGGTTGAGAACGTTTATGCCTCGCTTCAGGCTCTGATTGCACAGCGTGCAAACCAGTTGTGTCTTGTCGTCTGCACATTCTCTGAAGAACTGCCACCCCAGGGAACTCCTTGTAGCTGGATTTGGAGTTCTCGGTCCCTTGCTGCGGTGGGCAGTAGCAGTCGTTCTGTCTAGGGGACAGCCGCTCCGCTTTTGCACCCTGCTCCCTCTTCTGCTGTGCTGGTGGCTCTGTGCGACCACCGCCTTTTCCTCCGAACTACACAGGTCACTCGCATGACCTTGATTCCATGTTGGGTCGAGGACCTCATAGTCCTCCACATCATCTTCCACCCAGTCTTCACCCCTGCCCTCCTTGTCGGTCTGCACACTTTCGAAAGCCCCAGTAGTTGGCACCTGTGTTTCGTCATCATCCGAGACGTGCTGCGATGGTCCTCCCATGTACTCATCCTGAAACATAAGTGGCTGGGCATCGGTGCACGCAATCTCTTACACTTCTGTGGCTGGGCTAGGTGGATTGCCCTGGGAAACCCTGCTAACAGTGTCATCAAAAAGCAGAAGAGACTGCTGCATGACTTGGGCCTCAGACTGCTTGGCTGATTTGCAAGGGGGTGAGGTGTAAGACTGATGGACATCGGCTGCAGGTGCCAACTCTGATATCTCAGCTGGAGACTGTGTGGAAGACAATGTAGAGGAACTGGAGGCACTTTCAGCAACCCAATCTACTATCGCCTGTACTTGTTCAGGCCTCACCATTCGTAGAGCCACATTAGGCGCGACCAACAAAATATCGCTGAACGTTCTGTCACCTACTCGCACCTGAGGAAGGTGTTTTACTTGTGCGTGTATCTGGCACAGATCGACCACGTCCTCTCTCTGCAACAGGAGCTCCACCAGCAGCACCACGACCGGGGCCATGTCCCTTATTTCAAGCTCTCCTCATATTTCTTACATTTATTAGGATCTTGCCCAAACTAGGTGTTTTTTTAATAACAGAATAGAACAACAGTATCTAACGTGTGTATCTCGCAATGACAGATGCAGCAAAGGCTGCAAAATAATATTTTTTGCCCTAAATAGGTTTTCTTTAAATAGAAAAATAGAACAGCAGTAGCTAAAGCGTGTATCTCACAATGACATATGCAGCAAAGGCTGCAAAATTTAGATTTTTGCCCTAAATGTGTGTTTTTTTAATACCAGAATATGACAGCAGTATATAACGCTTGAATTTCACACTGACAGATGCAGACAAGGCCGCAAATTAAGTATTTTGCTTAAAATGGGTGTTTATTTAATACTAGAATAGCATTGGAGTATGTAAAGGGTGTATCTCACGATGACTGATGCAGACAAGGCCGAAAATTAAGTATTTTGCACTAAATGGGTGTTTTTTAAAGACCAGAAAATTATATCTGTATTTCTAGCTTAAATTGCACACTGACTAATGCGGCAAAGGCCCCATGGAGGGTATTGCAACAAATTTGTGTTTTTTCAAAGCCAGAAAATTATTGAAGTATTTGTAGCTTGTTTTTAACTATCACAGATGCAGCAAAGGCTGCAATATTAAGTATTTTGCCCAAAATGGGTGTTTTTTTACTAACAGAATATGACAGCAGTATATAACGCTTGAATTTCACACGTACAGATGCAACAAGGGCTGTAAAATTGTGTATTTTGCCCAAAAAAGGTGTTTTTTAAAACCCAGAAAATTATAGCTGTATTTCTAGCTTAAATTGCACACTGACTAATGCGGCAGAGGCCCAAGATGGAGGTTATTGCCAAAAATTGTTGTTTTTTTCAAAGCCAGAAAGATTTTGAAGTATTTCAAGCTTGTTTTAACAATAACAGATGTAGCAAAGGCTGCAATATTAAGTATTTTGCCCAAAATGGGTGTTTTTTGAATAACAGAGTATGACAGCAGTATATAACGCTTGAATTTCACATGTACAGATGCAGCAAGGGCTGTAAAATTGTGTATTTTGCCCAAAAAGGGTGTTTTTTAAAACCCAGAAAATTAAAGCTGTATTTCTAGCTTAAATTGCACACTGACTAATGCGGCAGAGGCCCCAGATGGAGGGTATTGCCAAAAATGGGTGTTTTTTAAAACCCAGAAAATTATTGAAGTATTTAAAGCTTGGATTTCAATGTCACAAAAGCACATATGCAGTGCTGGTGCACTGAGCTTGCATAAAATGGCCGAGGCCGCCCACCTAACTAACAGACGGATAAAAGTTATTTTTCTCTGTCACTGGGCTCAGGGCAGAGTAAAAAGATTGTGCACTGCACCCACACAACTAAATCTATTTAGATCGGTCACAGCAGCAGCATCCTATCTCTACACTAAGCACAGCAGAGTGACGTGCAGTGCTACGTGACTCCAGCTCATATAGAGGTTGGGTCACATGCTGCACTGGCCAATCACAGCCATGCATTTAGTTGGCATGGCTGTGATGGCTTCTAAGGGCACATAGTTAAACGCTTGTTGATTGGCTGCTCTGCAGCCTTTCAAGAAGCGCCAAGAAATCGATGAACACCGAACCCGAACTTTTACTTAAATGTTCGGGTCCGGGGTCCAAAAATCCTAAAGTTCGGTATGAACCCGAACTTTACAGTTCGGGTTTGCTCAACCTTATTCAGGACTCATCATGCGCTAGGGGAGTTCAATACAAGATTTTGGCAACACGGCGGGGTCAATTAAAGAAAGTGACCCAGCATTTTGATAAGTGGATCTGTCGCTAGATTATGCCGCCCTTAGTTTGGACACCATAAAACTGGTAGCAGACTCCATTAATGTCAGGGTGCATTTTACAGCAAAGCCCTTGACACACTCATTTACATAATACAGTGATGTCCAAGGTGAATACAGTAAAGAACAGTCCATTACATGCGTGCTTATCTATACATTTTCCAGTTGACATTTATTCTTCAGCCTGACAAAAGAATTGACAATTGAATAATGTATGTGCTTATCACTACATATTTTCGATTGACACAGAATATTTAGTTTACATTTCTAAGAAGCACTATTAGCACTGGAACATTTTTGACAAGTCAACATGAAACTGACATTGATCACCTGGAAGCATTACAGAAAGATTAGAATTGGACTGCTGGGGATATTAGATTTTCTATGCATCACAGCATTAATCAGGCATTTATGGTTACCCGTATGAATAATAAAATTGAGACTGATTTATACAGAAAGCCATCTGACAGGAACAATTTTCATCATGTTAAGAGCTATCATGCTATCCCATTCTTGAAAAGTTTACAATTTTCTATGTCTTAAGAGCAAGGAAACTGATTACAGATTTTGCTTTTGCAAATTTACTTTTAAGAAATGTTTACTTTTAATAAAATGCTGCAAAGTTTAAAAAAATAATAATTTTAATGGATATTTGGATGAAAAAGACTAAAATACTTTCAATAATTGATTATTCACAATGTGGATCATGTTATCATCCTGCGTAAAGTAAAAACAGTACAAATATGTCCAAAAATAGTTGGCCCAAAATGTGCACTATATGTCTGAAAATGTTGAGCAATATTTTTATTCAGAATAACTTAGTCAAAAACTGTTCCCTCCAAGCTATCCCCCTTGAATGGAAAAAGTTAAAAATGCAATCATCTATAGTAGGTAAAGCTGTTAATGTTCCTAGTATGTTGTTATAACTCTCTGTATGGCTAAAGATCCCTTTACATGGGACGACAGAACAGCAGACAGTTGAGAAGGAAACATTCCTTTCTGACAATATGCAGCTCACTGGTGGAGGAGACCACTGCATTTCCATGCAGTGATCTCCTCCACAGTATGGGGAGGAGCGATCGTTAATGCCATAACTTGTCCCTATACTGACGTGTTGTTTGCCGGCATCGGAATGTGTTTACATAGCATGATCTGCTGCCAGCAAACAATGATTTTTGTGCGTATACAAGCAATCCAATTACCTGATGAACGAGCATTTTGCTTGTTCATCGGGTAATCAGTGATACATTTACACCACCAGATATTCGGTAACGAGAGTTCCTATGAATGCCCATTAGCGATTACCTTTAGGATTCTTAGCCTGTGTAAAGGGCCTTTTAGAGGGAATACTGTAATGAAGCAATTTTTTTCTAAACATGCCTGTGGTCAAATAACTCTTTGTATTTGGGTTAAATCAGATGGGCCAAACTTGCTGTATGGATCAAACATGGCAGCTGGATTATTGCCATAAGGGACAGGAGCCTGAAAAGCAACTGCCATATAATATGGTGACCAAACAGGGGCTGTTGCTGGTTATTTGACCGCCTGGGATCAAATAGCTACTTACCACAAAGGAGTTTCATCGACTATCGGAATGAACCAAACAAATCGCTCCACCAACTCTACCCAAATTTATTGTAGCTAATATGTTCTTTTAACAAAAAAATTAGTCCGTCTCGTTATTGCAATCATTAATACAACAGTATTACTAGACAAATCATCATTCCTAGCTATCACATTCTGTTATCGAAAATTTTGTTCTGCATTACTCTGACAGCCATGACAGATTTTAAACAAATTCTATGTCACTGTGTGGTGCAATAAAATTTTAACCCATGTCGTTCCCTCCATAAGGTCTGGGATCCCTCCATACTATAAACTTAATGGTATTTTGCTTTCAACATGTCTTTGGGTTAAAACCAGATATGCCGAACTTGGTAGATGGATCAAACATGGCCGCAGGATTATTGCCATAAGGAACAGGAGTAGTGTTGAGCGAGCATTCTCGGTCGAACAGCAGTTCGGCTCGAGCATCACAAGGCTCGGCACATCACAGTGTTCGGCCGAATGCTGTGTATGCTCGAGCACAATTGAACACAATGGAAACCAGTGAAGGGCTGGATTCTGTAGCCCGAAACATGTTACTACATCTTTTTCCTGTGATTTTAGTGGATTTTATATGATGAGCCAATAAAGAACTATTTTTTACTCCACAAGAAGCTGGATTCTCTCTTTCTAATGAGAGACCAGAGCATTAAACCAGGCACCCCCTGCACTGAAGAAGAGAGGGTGTCTGGTTCCCAGAAAAAGGTTAGAAACTGATGGAAACACCACTGAAATGGTTTGGAAACAGCATGAGAAGGATGTCTGGATGCATCTTACCTTACCTATGACATACAATAGACAACCACTCAAAGGCTATATTCCAAAAGCCAGGTATGTGCAAGCCAACAATATATCCATGAGACAGATACAGTCAGCATGCCTTACAATGGCAGCCTTGTGCACTATGAGATATTCAAAACCAGCTCTCATCTGACTGAGAGCCAGTAAGCCTCAAAGTTGCTTCATAATTGTTGGATGGCTTGGGTGGACCTGCACACCTAGATCATTATCATTAGGGTGACAAAAAGTTTTCTGATTGTCCTAACATAATATTCAATAACCTTTCTATACAGTTTTCTCATGTAAACGAATTTGCATAATCGTGGGCATATGTAAATTTGATGAACCTGCTTGTTTTTCAGCTGAAACACCATTTGCATGGAAAATTTGTGATAAAAATTTGCGATTAGATTATTCGCGATTAACACTACTCACGAACAGCACCATTTATTGGTTTCATAGTCTTATGACGAGACTATGAATCCAATAGATGGTGCTGTTCATGACTTATGAGCAGCGCCATCAATTGGTTTTTATAGTCTTTTTTTTAATACATTTTATTAGGTTTTGATATCATTTGCACATTTATGTACATTTAAAGGTGCATATTCAATCAAATTACAGGTTATATTCCTTTTTTACAGATATGTGCAGTGAAAACAAAGATAAAACACATAAACAGTGCAATAATCCTTTCCCTAAACATTTCCCTCCCCCCCAACCATCACCCTTTCTATACAGTTGATGTGGTTTAAAATTTTATTTTTATTATAGGTATTCCTGGAGGTGTACAGTGTCTCATTTCGGATTTCATGTGGATTTATTGTCGTGTAGTCTCATTGTAGTGCGCCTTTATGTAAGGATTGATGAATGTAATCGTGAATTTTTATTGCAAATTTTCCACGCAAATGGTTTTTCAGCTGAAAAACAAGGCCGATTCTGCTCATTTGCATGTCTTTTCAAATGAGTTTACATGACAAAACTGTATAGAAATATTATTGAATATAATTAGAGTTGAGCGGACACCTGGATGTTCGGGTTCGATGGGTTCGGCCGAACTTCGGAAAAAAGTTTGAGTTCGGGACCCGAACTTGACCCAAACTTGACCCCCAAGTCAATGGGGACCCGACCTTTTGAGCAGTAAAATGGCTGTAAAAATGTCATGGAAAGGGCTAGAGGGCTGCAAATGTTGTCAAAATGTGGTTAAGAGCAAGGCAAGTGCTCTGCAAACAAATGTGGATAGGAAATGACTTTAAATAACATAAAATACGTAAAAAATAATCTTGATCTAGGAGGACCAGGTCCATATGGAGTAGGAGGTTGAGGAGGTGGTGGATGTGGCGGTGTAGGTGGAAGTGGCGGTGGAGGAGGAGGAGGTAGCCTACACTGCTTTTCGGTTTAAATTTTTTTTTCTTTTTTTTAAATTAGTGTACACCCAAAAACATTGGGAAATAAAACCCTCCGGTCGTGCAAAACACACGTTCAGACAATACACCAGCTGCAGGGCAGGCCTGCACCTCCAAGGCATAAAGGGAAAGCTCAGGCCATGTGCCCAATTTGGAGACCCAGAAGTTGCAGGGGCTGACCCCTATCAGTCAGTTTGTAGGCGTGTGCACACTAACTGCCCCACCATGTCGCACGTCCCCGTGATGTTCACAATCCAATTTGATATCTGCTCTATCAACTTTCGATGTTCTTTTATGCACCTACCATGGTGATCACGGGTGGCGGGGAATCAGGGTTCTAGGCCACAGAGGGAGCGTGAGAAAGAGAGACCACATCCAAGGGAGGAATTATTTTTTCAAATTTAAATTTAGAGTTTAAATATGGGAGAAATTGTTAAAGCATAAAAGTGTGACAACTTTTCAAAGTTTAAGTATTGAATGTAAGGATGTGGTGCGCATTAATAACTGAAAAATTTATAAAATTTTATTCCCTGTCACCTATGCATAGCAGGTGTTTATTCATGTCTAAAATTGTATAATGTCAACCCAAGAATGTAACAGAAAAATTATTGATATTTATTAAGCTGTCAACTAGGTAGAGGAGGGGTATATTACACTGAAAAATGGGTGAATTTCACCATAAAATGTAAATGACAATTTTTTTATATTTTTTTTTTCCGGTCTACTAGGTATAGCAGTGGCACTATACACACCAAAATTGGTGAATTTGACCCGAAAATGTAAATGAAAATTTTAATATTTTTTTTAACCTGTCTACTAGGTATAGCAGTGGTACTATACACCCAAAAATTGGTTAATTTAACCCGAAAATGTTAATGACAAAGTAGTGAACTGATATAAAATAAAACACGTACAAAAAAAATATGGATTTATGAGGTGGAGTTCCATATGGAGTAGGAGTTTGAGGAGGCGGTGGACGTAGCGGAGTAGGTGGAAGCGGCGGTGGAGGAGGACGAGATAGCCAACACAGGTTTTTAGTTTTAATTTAATTTTTGTAAAATAAAGGTACACTCCAGAAGAGTGTGAAATCTCCAAAATACAAACATGAGCAATTGCACAGCAGTATAACAATGGCTGCTTAGTGCCGGTATACATGTCTATTCTGCACAAGGTACGGACAAGTCCTGAGTGATCCATTCCTGGTTCATTTTAATGAACGTGAGCTTGTCCACATTGGCTATGGACAGGCGGCTGCGCTTGTCTGTGATGACGCCCCCTGCCGTGCTAAACACACATTCAGATAATACACTGGCTGCAGGGAAGGCCAGCACCTCCAAGGCATAAGGGGCAAGCTCAAGCCATGTGCCCAATTTGGAGACCCAGAAGTTGAAGGGGGCAGACCCGTCATTCAGTACGTGTAGGCGTGTGCACACATACTGCTCCACCATGTTGGTGAAATGCTGCCTCCTGCTAAGACGTTCCATATCAGCTGGTGGTGCTGGTTGTTGTTATGTTATGTTACTAAGTCCTTGTATAGCGCTCTAGAGGAACTCAATCCGATCGAAGCGCTTATGGACGGCTATATTTGTGAGCCCCTACGTCATCCTACACAAATAGCCAGGTCTTAACCAGCTTCCTAAATTCCAGGTAATCTGATGTTGTTCTGATATGTTCTGGGAGGGAGTTCCAGATCTTGGGGGCTAATACTGAGAAACGTCTGTCCCCCCTTGTCTTTAGGCGAGTTCGTGGCACCGACAGAAGGGAGGCTGAGGTGGATCTCAGTTCTCTAGGGGGATGGTAGCGTGTTATCTTTTTTTGCAGATAGATGGGGCCTGTTTTGTGGAGAGCTTTGTGTGTTAAGCAACACAGCTTAAACTGCACTCTCTCTTTCACTGGGAGCCAGTGGAGTTCCCTGCGTGCTTTTGTAACAGAGTCTGTCCAGTCTAGTTTCTTGATGAGCCGGATGGCTCTGTTTTGACAAAGTTGCAGAGCTCTCAGATCTTTCTCTGGTAGCACCGCATACATTGCATTGCCGTAGTCCAGGTGGGAGTTGACTAGCGCTCCCACCACGACCTGTCTGCATGTGTTGGGGAGAAACGGTAGGGCTTTTTTTTAGAAGGAATAGGGCGAAGTTTGCTTTCCATATTACTTCTTTAATCTGGGGACGGAGACTGATTTCTTGATCCAAAATTATCCCCAGACTCTTTCCTTGTGTGGCGATGGCAACATTATCCCCAAAGATAGACGGGGTGGCAGCCTCAGGTGTTTTATGTAGTGCAATGAGCTCAGTCTTGGTCGGGTTGAGTTTGAGGTGGTTATGTGCTAGCCAGTTCCTGGCCTTATTTAGTCCTTCTTGTGTGAGTTTATAGTCATTGGCGGATTTCGATGCTCTCAAAAGGATCTGTGTATCGTCTGCATAAGACTCATAGCTGATGTTATACTCCTTCAGAATGGCGAGCAGAGGGCGGACATAAATGTTGAAGAGTAATGGCGAGAGGGGAGATCCCTGAGGGACTCCCCACTCCACCTTCTCGACTGGGGAAAAGAATGAGCCCAGTTTGACTCTCTGAGCTCTGTTTTTCAGGAAAGAGTCAAACCAGGCAAGTCCGTGGTTATCTACTCCAATGTCAGCTTTTAATCTATTTAGGAGGATGGAATGGCTGATAGTGTCGAAGGCTGCCGACATGTCTAGGAGAACCAGCCAAGTCCGCCCTCCCTCGTCAGCGACCCCTAGGGCTTCATCCCAAAGGCTGACCAGGGCTGATTCCGTGCTGTGTGTTGGCCTGAAGCCCGATTGGTGTTCATCTAGAAGTCGATGCTTTTCTACGTGCAGCTGGAGTTGGCTTGCCACTGCTATCTCCATGATTTTAGCTATTAGGTGGATATTGGTAATCGGTCTGAAGTTGGCCATCGTATTTATGTCTGCTCCTGGTTTCTTGAGGAGGGGAGTTATGATTCCTAACTTGAGAGTCTCAGGGACATTACCACTGAGAAAGGAGTCATTTATAATAGTTAGAATTAACGGGGCAATGGTGGTCGTGCATTCAATAAGAGATTTAGTTTGGATATTGGAGAGGGGATAAGTTGCTTTGGACATATTTTTCATGCTTTTAGTTAGGTCTTCAAGTTTTAATGGGCATAGAGTAAAGGTGTGGGTGGGGTTTATCATGTTGTTCTCTATGGGGGGAACAGTTGCCTGTTGAGCTAGCAAGATGTCGTTTTGGATGTCATCAACTTTTTGTTTAAAAAATTTTGAGATGTCGTTGCAGAGGTCTTGGGATTCGGGGATGGTGGTTTTGAGGCCATCAGGGTTAGCTAGATCGAAAATGATCTGAAAGATCTTTTTAGGCTTTTGAGCAGCGTTTTCGATCTCGCTAGCAAAATGGTCTTGTTTGGCCTTAAAGATTGCTTTGTGGTAAATCGTCAGTTGGGTCTTATATTTTAGCTGTGATTCTTCTATCGGGTTTTTCCTCCATGCCCTCTCTAGTCTGTTGCATTCTATTTTCACTATTTTTAGTTCTCTCGTATACCACGGTGCTTTTTTCCCTGATTTCTTTACCGGTCTCAAGGGGGCATGTTGGTCCGCTGTTTTTTTGACGATGTCGTCAAATTGTAATGTGAGTTTCTCACAGGGCAGATTGAGATCGATTTTGCTGATGTATTCTTCTAAGGTAGGTAGAATTTTGTCAGATGTCAGGTTGTTGTTATTTCTTCGCCAATTTTTTTTTTCTCCTGTGGTTAGCTGCTTCGTGTTAATTGGGATGTGGAGTTCGAAGGCTATGAGTCTATGGTCAGTCCAGGGCATTTCTTCTGGATCTTCTACCGTTAAGTTTAGATTTTTTTTAAAAATCGGATCGAGCAGGTGACCTGCTTTATGTGTGGGTTTGTCAACCCTCAAGGTCAGTTGGGCTAAGTCGAGCTGTGTGATGACTTTTTGGGCTGAAGTATCTTGCTTATCGTTGAACCAAAGGTTAAGGTCCCCTAGAATAAGAAGTCTATGGTGTTTTATTGTGAGATCCGTGGCCCATTCTATGAAGTTGTCTGTGAAATGAGTGCGGGGTCCTGGGGATCTGTAACATAACGCTGTTATTATTGTATATTTATTTTCTAACGTCAGACGTGCTATGAGTGTTTCCCAAGATGGGTTTTCCGTAGGAAGGTTAATTTCTGTTATTTTTATTGTGTTTTTATGTACAATCGCTATCCCTCCCCCCTGTTTGTTTGGCCTATTCTTTATGATGAGGTTGTAGTCTGGGGGGAGAATTTCCCCGATGTCTACCCTAAACTTTTGTGTAAACCATGATTCCGTAATGAACAGACATTCATAGTTTCGATCTATGCATAGGTCGCGAATTTCATATTTATTCTTAACTGCCGATCTGGCGTTTATTAAGGCACATCTTAGGTCAGTGTGGAAGGATTTTCTTTTCGGGGGCCTTTTATTTTGTTCTAGATATTTTGGGTCTGTGCTATCTATGGTTTGTGGCGAATGGTTAAAAATAGGTGTTTTTAAAATCTTAGGTTTAAAAGCTTTGGTTAAAATAGCACCAGGGATATCTGTGCAACTGTTTTGTAGTGCCAGCAGTTGTTGTGAATCGTACTTGATTCGCAGATCTGAGGTATGCGACCCAGGGTGACCGCTCTGGTTTCTCTGGTCCCTTCTGGCCCGGACGGGCTCAGACGGGCGTGTCCCCTGGTCCACCGGACCCGACCGCCGGACCTGTCCGTGATACGTGTACATTTTTTTTTTTGTGTGATGCGGCGTAAAGACGTTTACGGCCAGTCATTCCCAAGTGGCTCCGAGGGGGAGTTCCTGCACCCACAAACCCAAGGTACACAATTGTCCAGCCAGGGCACAGTTCTGGAGGATGAGGAGGTGGAGGATGATGAGGAGGAGATTCAGGAGGTGGCGTGCTGACAAAGCTTTTCCACATTTTGGCCATGCTAACCCTGCCTTCTGAGGTGCTGGCGGTGCCCCAGCTGCGTTGGCGACCTCTTCCTCGTCCTCTGCCTTCGCCTTGTGCTTACACTGTGCCCACGCTGTCAGGTGGGAATTCCACCAGCAGCGCATCTACCAGCGTGCACTTGTACTCGCGCATCTTACGATCACGCTCCAGTGACAGAATTAAGTACTGTACGTTGTCCTTGTAACGGGGATCCAGCAGCGTGGCCACCAGCAGCGTAATCAGCACAAGTTAGAATGTGGGCAACTCGGCGGTCGTTGTGGAGACACTGCAGCATGTAATCGCTCATGTGTGCCAGGCTGTCCTCTGTGGGAGGTGTATCATCTGTGTCCTCTGTATCCCCCCATCCACGCACCAGTGATGGCCGTGAGCTGGACTGGGTGCCACCCTGCTGTGAACATGGTTCCTCCTCCTGAATCTCCTCCTCATCATCCTCCACCTCCTCATCCTCCAGAACTGTGCCCTGGCTGGACAATTGTGTACCTTGGGTTTGTGGGTGCAGGAACTCCCCCTCTGAGCCACTTGGGAATGACTGGCCGTAAACCCTACAAAATTATCCCTCTTCCTCCTCCTCCTCCTGTGCCACATCCTCTTCCATCATCGCCAGGAGCGTTTTTTCAAGAAGGCATAGAAGTGGGATAGTAACGCTGAGAACGGCGTTATCGGCACTGGCCATGTTGGTGGTGTACTCAAAACAGCGCAACAAGGAACACAGGTCTCGCATGGAGGCCCAGTCATTGGTGGTGAAGTGGTGCTGTTCCGTCGAGCGACTCACCCGTTCGTGCTGCAGTTGAAACTCCACTATCGCCTGCTGCTGCTCGCACAGTCTGGCCAACATGTGCAAGGTGGAGTTCCACCTTGTGTGCACGTCGCATTTATGGCGGTGAGCGGGAAGGCCAAAGTTACGCTGCAGCGTTGACAGGCGAGCAGCAGCAGGGTGAGAACGCCGAAAGCGCGCACAGACGGCCCGCACTTTATGCAGCAGCTCTGACATATCGGGGTAATTTTTAAGCAATCTCTGCACCACCAAATTCAGCACATGCGCCAGGCAAGGAATGTGCGTCAAACCGGCTAGTCCCAGAGCTGCTACGAGATTTCGCCCATTATCGCACACCACCAGGCCGGGCTTGAGGCTGACTGGCACAAACCACTCAACGGTCTGTTGTTCAAGGCCTGTCCACAGCTCCTGCGCGGTGTGGGGTTTGTCCCCCAAACAGATAAGTTTTAAAACTGCCTGCTGTCGTTTACCCCTGGCTGTGCTGAAGTTGGTGGTGAAGGTGTTATGCTGACCGGATGAGGAGCTGGTAGAGGATGAGGAAGCAGAGTAGGAGGAGGAAGCAACAGGAGGCAAACTGAAGAGCCCTGCAATCCTCGGTGGTGGAAGGACATGCGCCAAACTGCTATCCACTTCAGGCCCAGCCGCCACTGCATTTACCCAGTGTGATGTTATGGAGATATAACGGCCCTGACCGTGCTTACTGGTCCACGTATCCGTAGTCAGGTGCACCTTGCCACAGATGACGTTGCGCAGTGCACACCTGATTTTGTCCCCTACTTGGTTGTGAAGAGAAGGGATGGCTCGCCTTGAAAACTAGTGGCGGCTGGGCACGACGTACTTTGGGACAGCCACCGCCATAAGGCCTTTAAAACTATTTGTCTCCACCAGACGGAATTACAGCATTTTAAAGGCAAGTAATTTAGAAATGCTGGCATTCAGGGCTAGGGATCGCGGGTCGGTAGGTGGGTACTTCCTCTTTCTCTCCAGCATTTGGGATATGGAGATGGGACATTGTGGAGATGCTTGGTGACCCAGGTGTTGGTGTTGCTGGCAGATCCTCTCTGTTTGTGGGGTGCCAGGTGGCACTGTCACTCCAGAGGTGGATGAAGAGGCCGCGACTGCAGCAGAAGAGGAAAGAGGAGGAGCCAGAGACCTTTCTTGGTTTTTGAGGTGTCTACTCCACTGCAGCTCGTGCTTTGCACTTAAATGCCTGGTCATAAAGGTTGTGCTCAGGTTGAGAACGTTTATGCCTGGCTTCAGGCTCTGATTGCACAGCGTGCAAACCACTCGTGTCTTGTTGTCAGCACATTGTCTGAAGTTCTGCCACGCCAAAGAACCCCTTGGAGCTGGCTTTTGTGTGCTCCGTCCCTTGCTGCGGTGGGCAGTAGGAGGCGTACTGTCTAGAGGACGGCCGCTCCGCTTTTGCGCCCTGCTCCTTTTTCTGCTGTGCTGGTGGCTCTGTGCGACCACCGGCTTTTCCTCCGAACTACATAGGTCACTCGCATGACCTTGATTCCATGTGGGGTCGAGGACCTTATCGTCCTCCACATCATCTTCCACCCAGTCTTCACCCCTGCCTTCCTTGTCGGTCTCCACACTTTCGAAAGCCATAGCAGTTGGCACCTGTGTTTCGTCATCATCCGAGATGTGCTGCGATGGTCTTCCCATTTACTCATCTTGAAATATAAGTGGTTGGGCATCTTCCACTTCTGGGGCAGGGCTAGGTGGATGGCCCTGGGAAACCGTGCTAACAGAGTCATCAAAAAGCAGAAGAGACTGCTGCATGACTTGGGGCTCAGACTGCTTCGCTGATTTGCAAGGGGGTGAGGTGAAAGACTGATGGACATGGGCTGATGATGCCAACTGTGGTCTTTCAGCAGGAGACTGGGTGTGAGACAATGTGAAGGAACTGGATCCACTGTCAGCAACCCAATCTACTATCGCCTGTATTTGTTGAGGCCATTCGTAAAGCAGCATTAGGACCGACCAAATACCGCTGCAGGTTATGTCGCCTACTCGCACCTGAGGAGCTCCACCAGCAGCACCACAAACTGGGCCACGTCCCTTTTTTGACGCTCTCTTCATATTTTTCGAATTTAGGATCTTGCCCTAAATGGGTGTTTAATAGTAGAATAGAAAGACAGTATGTAAAGGGAGTATCTCTCAGGGCCTGAACCAGTGTAGGCCTGAAGTAGAAATATCTTTGCCCAAAATGGCTGTATTTCAAATGGCTGTATTTCAAATGCCTGATTCAAACCCCTGTATGTAGAGGGGGTATCTCACAGGGCCTAAACCAGTGTAGGCCTGAAGTAAATATATCTTTGCACAAAATGGCTGTATTTCAAATGGCTGTATTTCAAATGCCTGATTCAGACCCCTGTATGTAGAGGGAGTATCTCACACGGTCTGAACCACTGTAGGCCTGAAGTAAATATATCTTTGCACAAAATGGCTGTATTTCAAATGCCTGATTCAAACCCCTGTATGTAGAGGGGGTATCTCACTGAGCCTGAACCAGTGTAGGCCTGAAGTAAATATATCTTTGCACAAAATGGCTGTATTTCAAATGGCTGTATTTCAAATGCCTGATTTAAACCCCTTGTATGTAGAGGAGGTATCTCACAGGGCCTGAACCAGTGTAGGCCTGAAGTAAATATATATTTGCACAAAATGGCTGTATTTAAAATGGCTGTATTTCAAATCCCTGATTCAAATCCCTGTATGTAGAGTGTGTATCTCACAGGGCCTGAACCAGTGAACCATCACACAATGACATCTGCATCAAAGGCTGCAAACTACATTTTTTGTGCCCAAACAAGTGTTTGTTTAACAACTGAATTTGACAGCAGTGCTGATGCTGCAAGGCCTGAAAATAGTGTTTTTTGTCAAAAAAGTAGGTTTTTCAAACCACAGAAAATGATGGGTGCATTTCTACCTTAAATTGCACACTGACTAATACAGATGTTGTAGATTGCCCAAAAAGTATTTTTTTTGGTAACAGAATATGAAAGCTGTATATATTAAACTTGTATTTAACACTTGCAGATCTGGAAAATACAGTTTTTTGAAAAAAAAGTGTGTTTTTTAAACCCCAGAAAATGATAGGTGTATTTCTACCTTAAAGAGGACCTTTCACTTGTAAAAACTATGTGAACTAAGTATGCTGCCATGTAGAGCGGCGCCCGGGGATCTCACTGCACTTACTAGTTTTCCTGGGCGCCGCTCCGTTCTCCCGTTATGCCCTCCGGTACCTTTGCTCCTTAAGTTATAGTAGGCGGGTCTTCCCTTGTCCTGTGGGTGTCTCCTTCTCCTAGGCTGCAGCGCTGGCCAATCGCAGCGCACAGCTCACAGCCTGGGAGGTTTTTTTCTCCTGACAGGGAGAGCTCTAGGGGTTTTATAGGGCTCACCCATATGCTCCTTAGTTTGGGATCAAGCCAGTCAGATGTTTATTTATAAGTTCCAGCTTTCTGCAACATCATCCGTGACATTATAAACCGCCATAACCGTCTTAAGCATGGATCCAGTTTCAGCCTTGATTGACCGCATGCAAGGTCTTTCGCTGGAGGTAGCAGATCTCCGTAAAACGGTGTCTCAGTTTCAGGTGATCGGTTCTGCTGGCGTTCATGGAGTTTGTTCCGAGCCTAAGATCTCGCTTCCGGATACGTTCTCCGGAGGTAGTGAGAATTTAGTTCGCTTTAGAGAGGCTTAAAAACTCTATTTTCGCCTACTTCCCCATTCCTCTGGTGATGAGGAGCAGAGGGTGGGGATCATCATCTCGCTGCTCAGGGATAACGCTCAGTCTTGGGCCCTTTCGCTGCCGGTAGGGGCACGGCCCCTCCGATCGGTGGATGAATTTTTTGTAGCCCTGGGCAGATATATGATGACCCGGATCGTATTGCTCTGGCTGAATCTAAACTGCGTCTTTTATGCCAGGGTAAACAGTCCGCAGAGATATATTGTTCTGAATTTCGGAGATGGGCAGCTGATACTGGTTGGAATGATGCTGCACTCCGAAGTCAATTTTGCCATGGTCTTTCGGAAAGATTGAAAGATGCATTTGCCTTTCCTGAGAGACCAGCCTCGTTAGAGTCTGCCATGTCTCTAGCTGTTCGTATTGACAGGCGTCTTAGAGAGAGAGAGGAGACTACTCCTTCCTGTCATATTCAGCCCAAGGACAGTGGGGCTCATTCAGTGCGCAGGGGTCTCAGTCTCTCTCAATCCCCTCTGAGGAGGAGGCCATGCAGCTGGGTTTGCTTGCCTCTGATAGTAGAGGATTCAGCTCTCAGAGGAGGGTTTGTTTCTGTTGTGGGGGTATAAATCATTTGGCTAATGTTTGCCCCTCTAGGAGATTCATGAAGTTTTCTGAGGTTAATAAAAGAAAAACGTTCCATCTGTTACTATTGGCAAGGTTGATGCGGAAATTTAAGGTTTGCCGTTTACTTGTAGTTCCCGTTTTCTCCTACCTGCCAGGGTGGCGCTAGACAGCAAGAACATTCTTTGTGAGATTTTTGTAGATAGTGGAGCAGCTGTCAATCTCATTGATAATCAATTTGCAATAACGCATGGTTTCCAGGTATGCACTTTGGAAAAGGATATACCTGTTTTTGCTATCGATTCCGCTCCACTTTCTCAAAGATCGTTAAAGGGCATAGTTCACAATATCCATTTGAATTGTGGGTGGCGCTCATGTTGAGGATATGTTGTGTTTCGTCCTAAGTGGATTACCTACTCCTCTAGTGTTGGGGCTACCCAGGCTCACTAAACATAACCCCACCAAAATAAATGGTTGGAGTGAGTTTTGCAGAGAGAATTGCCTCACGTCGTTTCATTCAGAGGTTTCTACCAAGATTGTACCATCTTTTCTCTCTGAATTTTCAGATGTGTTTTCCGAGAGTGGTGTCCAGGAGTTGCCCCCTCACCGGGAGTACGACTGCCCTATTAATCTCATCCCAAGCGCCAAGCTGCCAAAATCACGTTTATACAATCTCTCCCAACCTGAAAGATTCGCTATGCGTACTTATATCACTGAGCAGCTCCTCCAGAATTGCCACTTCATCTCTGTGTTTTTGTCTTGTTATATCACTGAGAGCCTGAGAAAGCGACACATCCGACCCTCGAAGTCACCTGTTGCCGCGTTTTGTTTTTTTTGTTAAGAAAAAAGATGGTTCTTTAAGACCTTGTCTGGATTTCAGGGAGCTGAAACGTTTTACAATTCGTGACCCATATCCGCTTCCTCTGATCCAGGACCTGTTTAACCAGATTGTTGGGGCTAAAGTTTTTTCTAAGTTGGATTTAAGAGGAACATACAAGCTAGTCAGGGTCAGGGAAGGGGACGAATGGAAGACGGCCTTCAATACCCCTGAGGGTCATTTTGAGAATTTCGTTATGCCCTTTGGTTTGATGAATGCTCCGGCCGTCTTCCAACATTTTGTGAACAGCATTTTTTATCATTTAATGGGGAAATTTGTACTGGTGTATCTAGATGACATTTAGATTTTTTTCTCCTGATTTCAAGACTCATCGAGACCACCTACGTCAGGTCTTGCTGATTCTGTGGGAGAATAAGTTGTACGCTAAACTGGAAAAATGTGTGTTTGCGGTTCCGGAGATTCAATTTCTTGATTTTCTTCTCTCCGCTTCTGGTTTTCACATGGACCCTGAGAAGGTCCGCGCTGTGCTTGATTGGGAGCTTCCTGAGAATCAGAAGGCGCTGATGCGGTTTTTGGGTTTTGCCAATTATTACAGAAAGTTAATTTTGAATTATTCCTCTGTGGTTAAGCCACTCACTGATAGGACTAAAAAGGGGGTAGATTTTTCCTCGTGGTCGGTAGATGCGCTTAAAGCCTTTTCTAGTATCAAAGAGAGTTTTGCTTCCGCTCCCATTTTGGTACAACCTGATGTCTCTCTACCTTTTATTGTTGAGGTGGACGCTTCTGAGGTGGGTGTGGGTGCGGTCTTATCTCAGGGTCCCTCTCCTGCCAAATGGCGACCGTGTGCGTTTTTCTCAAGGAAACTCTCCTCTGCAGAGAGAAATTACGATGTGGGAGATAGGGAGTTGTTGGCCATCAAATTAGCTTTTGAGGAATGGCGCCATTGGTTAGAGGGAGCCAGACACCCTATTACCGTGTTTACCGACCATAAGAATCTGGCCTACTTGGAATCGGCTAAGCATCTGAACCCGAGACAGGCCAGATGGTATTTGTTCTTCTCTAGGTTTAATTTTGTTGTCACGTTCCGCCCTGGGGTTAAAAATGTGCCCTGTCACGTTGTTTTCCGGGAGGGGGGAACTTTGAAGACCCGGGTCCCATTTTGGCTGAAGGGGTGGTTGTCTCTGCTCTTTATCCTGATTTGGAGGCAGAGGTTCAGGCAGCCCAGGCAGAGGCTCCTGATCTTTGTCCTCCTGGGAGGTTGTTTGTGCCTCTCGCTTTACGACACAAGGTTTTTAAGGAGCACCACGATACGGTCCTTGCTGGGCACCCGGGGAGTAGAGCCACAGTGGATCTCATTGCTCGGAGATTCTGGTGGCCGGCTCTTCATTAAGACGGTTGAGGGTTTTGTGGCAGCCTGCGAGACCTGCGCTCGTGCCAAGGTCCCTCATTCACGGCCATCGGGTTCTCTCCTCCCGTTACCCATTCCTTCCCGTCCATGGACGCATCTGTCCATGGACTTCATTACGGACCTGCCTCATTCTTCGGGGAAGACTGTGATTTTGGTGGTAGTGGACCGTTTTAGCAAAATGGCGCATTTCATTCACTTTCCTAGGTTACCTAATGCTAAGACGTTGGCGCAAGCGTTTGTTGATCACATTGTTTAATTGCATGGCATTCCTTCAGACATCGTTTCTGATAGGGGCACACAATTTGTTTCCAGATTCTGGAAGGCCTTCTGTTCTCGCTTGGGGATTCGGTTGTTGTTCTCTTCTGCTTTTCACCCACAGTCGAATGGTCAGACCGAACGCGTCAATCAGAATCTGGAGACATATCTGCGCTGTTTTGTGGCGGAGAATCAGGAGGATTGGTATTCTTTTTTGTCCCTTGCTGAGTTTGCTTTAAATAACCGTCGCCCGGAGTCCTCTGATAAGTCACCATTTTTTGGTGCATATGGCTTTCATCCGCATTTTGGGACATTCTCTGGAGAGGGGTCTTCTGGTTTACCTGATGAGGAGAGATTTTCCTGGTCTTTTTCATTTATTTGGCAAAAGATTCAGGGTAATCTGAAGAGGATGAGGAGAGATATAAGCGTGTGGTGGATAAGAGACGTGTGCCTGGTCTGGACCTGAATGTGGGTGATCTGGTGTGGTTGTCTACAAAGAATATCAAACTGAAGGTTCCCTCCTGGAAGTCGGGTCTTATGTTTATTGGGCCTTACAAGATCTTGTCTGTCATCAATCCCGTTGCCTTCCGTCTTGATCTTCCTCAGACTTGGAAAATCCATAATATTTTTCACAGGTACCTATTAAAACCTTAAGTCCAACCCACTGTACCCTCCTCTTTGCCTCCTCCTACGATTGTTGTTGATGGTAATCTTGAATTTCAGGTCTCTAGGATTGTGGATTCTCGCATTATCCGCGGTTCTCTCCAGTACCTCGTTCATTGGGAGGGTTATGGTCCTGAGGAGAGGATGTGGGTCCCAGTGGCGGACATTAAGGCCACTCGTTTCATCAGGGCTTTCCATAGGTCTCATCCCGAGAATGTGGGCTCTGAGTGTCCGGAGTCCACCCGTAGAGGGAGGGGTACTGTCACCGCCAGTTCTGTGAGAAGGTCTGGCAGATGTTCTCCTCTACCTCTTGCATGACGTTCTTTGTTTTGGTTTCACTTTGTCATCTCCTTTCCTTCTCCCAGGTGTCACCTATTTAGACTAATTGTCTCCCTTTATATTTCCTCCCATACTGCCTCACTTTGCGGTTTATACTACTTCCTGGATGAGGTGTTCACTGCTGGAGGCTGCTGCTGCTGTTTCCTCAGATAAGTCTTTTTCCTTTATTTGTGTTTCCTTGCTGGCTTGATTCTAGGTGACCCTGACGCCGTCCGTATTAAGTGCCGGGAGCTGGTGGTCGTGTCCCCTCACTATTAGTTTAGTTTGTAAAATATTTTATTGTGAATAACATTGAAAATGTCATCATCTTAATCACATGAGTTACATCATAGTGTGCTCACGCACAAGGCGACTTAGAATCTGACATCTACATAGACACATTGCAGTGACAGTTTTTGTAGAGCATTAACAAACATCAACATCAACAAGCGACAGAAAATGATTTCTTATCATTTGCATTACAAACCATCTTTGTTACTCCGCTTAGGCATTATTATAATGTGGTGAGCTGAGTACAACATATAGTGATTGGCAGTCCCCTAAAACGGCATGGCAATCTCTTTTAAGTAAAATTGCGGCGTTTCTTCCATACCCCCCAGATCTTATCAAACAAAGGGGTATTGTTTATCTCCCAGTGTGCTATTTGTTCCAACCGGTACACCTGGTCGCAGCGAGACATCCATTGAGGAACATTAGGCACTGTTCTTGACTTCCAATTTGAGGCTATGAGGAGTCTAGCTACTGCTAAAAGGTGTTGTTGTAGGTGGTTGGCACGGGGGGAGTGACAACTCGGTGGTTTTAGACCTATCAGGCAATATTGCGGCATAAGTGGGAAAGCACTATTCTGCAGTTTGGAAATGATGTCACATACTCCTTTCCAAAAGGGTTTTACTAGATGGCAATCCCACCATATGTGTATGAACGAGCCCTTAGTGTCTAGACATCTCTAACACTTCGATGAGTAGGAGGGAAAAATCTTATGCAGCCTTGTCGGAGTATAGTACCATCTAGTAACCAACTTGTAGTAATTCTCTTGCAGTCGTATGCATCTAGATATTTTGTTAGTTTGTGATAACATTATTTTTATTTCATCAGGGGAGAACGTGACATCTAGGTCTTTCTCCCAACTCCTAATGAAAGGGGGCGTAGATGATTCGGGAACTTCAAGGAGGGAGGCATAGATTTTGGAGATTTTTCTACTTGGTTCACTCTTCCCCAAGGTCATTTGTTCGAATTGAGTGGGGGTACTTTGGATATGTAAAAGTCTCCCTGTAGTGGCCTTTAAGATGTGGGCGTACTGAAAATGAGTTAGATTCCCTAATTGGGGGTGCTCCAGAACTACCTCATCCTCCCCTTGAGGATTAGAAAATATATCAAGTATCGGGGTTGAATTCGCTTTAGGCCCGTCACCTAACGTGGATCTAAACTCGGGGGTGGAATCCCACAAGACATCTCTGACCTGTAACAGTGGTGAAGTTTGCCCTGACATAAATTTCCCCGAAACTCCCGCGAACCATACCTTGAGGGTATTACGTGTAAGGGGATTGGTTATTTGTTTCATAGTCTCCTGTCTGTGAGTCATGAGTAATGCTAAGGAGCGCAGAGGGAATCTCGCTAGATCTTGTTCTAACATCACATCTAATCTCTCTGGCGGGTTACGTAACCATTCTAAGACCCTTAGACCCTGAATTGATTTATAATAAAGAAGAAAGTCTGGTACTCCCAAACCGCCCAATTTCTGGGGTTTAACCACTTGGCTGTAAGGCAGTCTAGGCCTGGCACTACTCCACTGAGGAAGGGAGAGTGAATCTACCCGTAACGCGTATGGTGAAACAAGTGATGTACCTGCATTGAAAAGCCTCCGATAATACTGTATGGCCATACAGAAGAAAATCTCTACAGTAAAGGATTAACTATTCTTATCGTTGAAAGCTGCACCAAAGGAAATTGCGGAACAGAGTGGTAACTCCTGCGATCTTTGGAACTCCTGCGAAATTTAAACCAGCTTGCTGTATGGAGCGACTGAATAAGCCGGCAAATATTTAAAGCTCCATTGAAGCAATAGGGAGACAGCAGACGCTAGACGGTAAGCCAAACATCGATTTAAAGTTTTCTTCAATCCAAAGCTCATATCGAGCTTAAAAGGATATGCTATAAGAGACTTTTCACATTATCAGGATTCCTGTGGACACTTTATGAACATATTGCGCTCCCAGTGAATACACCTACAGCATTTTCAGTGACATTCAGTTTTCCAAATTGGGATAGAGCGCTAGAAGATAATACCCCCTCTTCCCAAATAACAGCATATACTTGAAGTTTTTTGGTGAGATATATACTATTGAATTTATCGACACTATTGAGTCATATGAATATAGTGTCGATCATATCTACCACAATATATGTGACTGTAATGTTGTATATTATTGCTACATTGTTCTTATAAATTTTATTACTTGTATTTTATAGGGATTTAATAAATATTTTCTGCACATGTCAATCTGGTTGCCAAGTGTATGAGTGCTCGCTCATTTTCCTATTACTACACTTGTCGGAGTATAGTACCATCAAGTAACCAACTTGTAGTAATTCTCTTGCAGTTGTACGCATCTAGATATTTTGTTAGTTTGTGATAACATTATTTTTATTTCATCAGGGGAGAACGTGACATCTAGGTCTTTCTCCCAACTCCTAATGAAAGGGGGCGTAGATGATTCGGGAACTTCAAGGAGGGAGGCATAGATTTTGGAGATTTTTCTACTTGGTTCACTCTTCCCCAAGGTCATTTGTTCGAATTGAGTGGGGGTACTTTGGATATGTAAAAGTCTCTCTGTAGTGGCCTTTAAGATGTGGGCGTACTGAAAATGAGTTAGATTCCCTAATTGGGGGTGCTCCAGAACTACCTCATCCTCCCCTTGAGGATTAGAAAATATATCAAGTATCTGGGTTGAATTCGCTTTAGGCCTGTCACCTAACGTGGATCTAAACTCGGGGATGGAATCCCACAAGACATCTCTGACCTGTAACAGTGGTGAAGTTTGCCCTGACATAAATTTCCCCGAAACTCCCGCGAACCATACCTTAAGGGTATTACATGTAAGGGGATTGGTTATTTGTTTCATAGTCTCCTGTCTGTGGCGTCATGAGTAATGCTAAGGAGCGCAGAGGGAATCTCGCTAGATCTTGTTCTAACATCACATCTAATCTCTCTGGCGGGTTACGTAACCATTCTAAGACCCTTAGACCCTGAATTGATTTATAATAAAGAAGAAAGTCTGGTACTCCCAAACCGCCCAATTTCTGGGGTTTAACCACTTGGCTGTAAGGCAGTCTAGGCCTGGCACTACTCCAGAGGAAGCGCGTCAGTATCCCCTTTAGTTGTAGAAAGAATGCTCTAGGTATGCAGATTGGTAGAGCCTGTAGATAGTACAGTACCCTCGGGAGGACCATCGATTTAATTAAGGTTCTGCGGCCGAACCAGGAGGTAAACGGTAAATCCCATGATGTCATAAGATCCTTTATATTGCGTGGTTTGTTTTTAAAATTTTCAGCATACAACTGTGAGTAATGGGAGGTGATATTCACGCCCAGGAAGGGAATGCTGTTGTTAGACCATGTGAAGGGGGTGTTCAGTTCCAAAAGGGTTTGCGTTTGAGCGTCAAGTGATATGTTTAAGACCTGTGATTTAGTGAGGTTTACCTTAAAGTTAGAGAGGGATCCAAAGTACTCCAATAAAGTATGAATTGCTGGAAAGGCTTCTAGGGGGTTTGTATAATAAGGAGGAGGTCGTCTGCGATGCAGCAAGTGAATGGGTTTTCCCTTTTATGGTCATTCCCTGGATCTTTTGATCCCGCCGTATAGCCTGTAATAATGGCTCCACTGAAAGGATGAAAAGGAGCGGGGAAAGGGGGCAGCCCTGCCTGGTGCCATTGCCGATTTTGAAAGGGGGGGAAAGTACACTGTTTAAAAAAATAAAGGGAACACAAAAATAACACATCCTAGATCTGAATTAATTAAATATTCTTCTGAAATACTTTGTTCTTTACATAGTTGAATGTGCTGACAACAAAATCACACAAAAATAAAAAAATGGAAATCAAATTTTTCAACCCATGGAGGTCTGGATTTGGAGTCACACTCAAAATTAAAGTGGAAAGACACACTACAGGCTGATCCAACTTTGATGTAATGTCCTTAAAACAAATTAAAATGAGGCTCAATAGTGTGTGGCCTCCACGTCCTTATGACCTCCCTACAACGCCTGTGCATGCTCCTGATGAGGTGGCGGACGGTCTTCTAAGGGATCTCCTCCCAGACCTGGACTAAAGCATCTGCCAACTCCTGGACAGTCTGTGGTGCAACGTGACGTTGGTGGATAGAGCGAGACATGATGTCCCAGATGTGCTCAATTGGATTCAGGTCTGGGGAACGGGCGGGCCAGTCCATAGCATCAATGCCTTCGTCTTGCAGGAACTGCTGACACACTCCAGCCACATGAGGTCTAGCATTGTCTTGCATTAAGAGGAACCCAGGGTCAACCGCACCAGCATATGGTCTCACAAGGGGTTTGAGGATCTCATCTCAGTACCTAATGGCAGTCAGGCTACCTCTGGCTAGCACATGGAGGGCTGTGCGGCCCTCCAAAGAAATGCCACCCCACAGCATTACTGACCCAATGCCAAACCGGTCATGCTGGAGGATGTTGCAGGCAGCAGAACGTTCTCCACGGCGTCTCAAGACTCTGTCTATCACGGTCGGCGTGGCTATCACATACGTGACACAGAGGGAGGGAACGAGGAAGGCCCTGCCCAAGTGAGAGGGAAGATGGTGACCCCTGACTCACCTGGCGGCTGGCACCTGGCTGCCCTGACGTCCCTAGACGGGTTCCTCACCCATACGCCGATCACGTGCCTAAAGCCCTGGCTTTCCCTGAGCTGAGCCCTAGGTAGTGAACAGGGCGATGGGAACACTAGTCCGCACCACTAACTCTAAGGGAAAACACCAAGGGGAGGACAGACAACACAGACTCAACATATATTCCCAGGTGGGCGACAACAGGAGACAACAATAAGCCAAACAGGGATCCGGAGGGTAGCACACAGGAACAACAACCAGGATTAACCACTCCAGTGGGTCAGTATAGATGTCCAGGCAGGAAGCTCTATAACTGGCAACTAGAGAAGTGTGAGGGGAGAATATAAGGAGGTAGGGAGTGGCAGACAAGAAACAGCTGAGGAGGAGAAGCTACGGATCCCTGAGAGAGACAAAAAGGATAGCAAGGCAAACACAGAAAACAATAACTAAGAAACACCGTGATCTTTAGATATAGAGCGCGCAGCCACCCGCTGCGACTTCCTGACCCCGGGTATAACAAAGTCAGACGTGGCTCTTGATACCCTCGTGACAGTACCCCCCCTTTCACGAGGGGCCTCCGGACACTCAGGACCAGGTCTCTCCGGATGAGAGGCATGGAAAGTCTGAATTAACCTGTTGGCGTTTACCTCTAACGCTGGAACCCACATTCTTTCCTCGGGACCGTAACCCCTCCAATGCACAAGATACTGAAGAGAGCGGCGGACCCGACGAGAATCAACAATTCTGGCTATTTGAAACTCCAGATTACCATCCACAATAACAGGAGGAGGTGGCAGCGGCGATGGTTCTAGAGGTGGAACATACTTCTTGAGTAACGATTTATGGAAGACGTTATGGATCTTAAAAGTCTGAGGTAGCTCCAGGCGAAAAGCCACAGGGTTAATGACGGCTACTATTTTATAGGGACCAATGAACCTAGGACCCAGTTTCCAAGAAGGAACCTTCAACTTAATATTCCTAGTAGACAACCACACATAGTCATTCACTCCTAGGTCCGGACCTGGCGACCGTTTCTTATCGGCCATGCATTTATTTTTACCACTCTTCTTTTTCAAGTAAACTTGCACCTTCTGCCATACCGATGAAAGAGATGAAGAAAACCTTTCCTCTTCGGGAATCCCAGAAGACCCCCCCTCTTTGAAAGTACAAAATTGGGAATGAAAACCGTATGCACCAAGGAATGGTGACTTGCCAGTGGACTCCTGATAATGATTATTTATGGCAAACTCAGCTAACGGTAAATATGATGACCACAACTCTTGGTTTTCAGACACAAAACACCTTAAATATGTTTCTAGGTTTTGGTTGGTACGCTCAGTCTGTCCATTCGACTGAGGATGGAAAGCTGAGGAAAAGGACAAGTGAACCCCCAAACGGGAACAAAAAGCTTTCCAAAACTTAGAAATAAACTGGGTTCCCCGATCCGAAACCACATCGGAAGGGACCCCGTGAAGCTTCACGATTTCACTGATAAACACCTGAGCGAGAGTTTTAGCATTAGGAAGTGCGGGTAGCGCAATAAAGTGTACCATTTTGCTAAACCTGTCTACTACTACCAAGATAACTGTTTTACCCGCCGACAACGGTAAGTCAGTGATGAAATCCATTGACAGATGTGTCCATGGCCTATTGGGGATGAAAAGTGGCAATAAAGACCCTGCTGGACATGTATGAGAGACTTTCGCGCGTGCACAAGTAGAACAAGTAGACACGAAATCCATTACATCCTGACGCAACCTTGGCCACCAAAAACGACGAGATAAAAGCTCCAAGGTTGCTTTACTACCCGGGTGTCCAGCAAGTGCCGAATTATGATGTTCTTTTAATAATTCAAGACGCAGGTTTAACGGTACAAACAATTTCTCTGAGGGGCAAGAGGCCGGGGCGTCCCCCTGAGCCTCTAACACCTTTCCCTCTAGAACAGAGTGTACAGCAGAGACAACCACTCCTCTTTGTAGAATAGGTACCGGATCACAAACATTACCCCCTCCAGGGAAACTACGAGATAATGCGTCTGCCTTGGTATTTTTTGCCCCAGGACGATAGGTGATTACAAAGTTAAATCTGGTAAAGAATAGCGACCACCTAGCTTGTCTAGGGGTGAGACGTTTAGCCGATTCTAGGTACAGAAGGTTCTTGTGATCCGTAATCACCGTGACGGGGTGGATTGCTCCCTCTAAGAAGTGACGCCACTCTTCAAGCGCCAGTTTAATCGCCAACAGTTCCCTATTTCCAATATCATAATTCTTCTCTGCAGAAGATAATTTTTTGGAAAAGAAAGCGCAAGGACGCCATTTGCCAGGAGACGGACCCTGAGACAATACAGCTCCCACTCCCACCTCTGACGCATCTACCTCGACAATAAAAGGCTGGGAGACATCAGGTTGAATTAGAACAGGTGCCGAGGTAAACCTCTCCTTTAGAGAGGAAAATGCATCTTTAGCGGCGTCAGACCATTTGGAAAAATCCGTCCCCTTCCTAGTCATGTCGGTAAGGGGTTTAACGATCACTGAATAATTTTTAATGAACTTTCTATAGAAATTAGCGAAACCCAAAAACCGTTGTAGGGCTTTAAGGTTCTCAGGAAGATCCCAATCTAAAATTGCCTGGACCTTCCCAGGATCCATGCGGAAACCTGAAGCAGATAATAGATATCCCAGGAACTGTAATTCCTGAACAGCGAAGACACATTTTTCAATTTTCGCATATAATTTATTCGTCCGTAGGACCTGCAGTACTTGCCTGACATGCACCACATGTGTTTTCAGATCAGCCGAATAAATTAAGATATCATCTAGGTATATGACTACAAACCTGCCGATGAGATGACTAAAAATATCATTAACGAAATGTTGGAAGACAGCAGGGGCATTGGTCAGACCGAAAGGCATAACTAGATTTTCATAATGCCCCTCAGGGGTGTTAAAAGCTGTCTTCCACTCATCCACTTCCCTGATACGAATCAGATTGTAGGGCCCCCTAAGATCAAGTTTGGAGAACCACTTAGCACCCGCAATCTGATTAAAAAGGTCAGGAATGAGAGGAAGAGGGTATGGGTCACGGATGGTTATCTGGTTTAACTCACGGAAATCTAAGCAAGGACGCAGGCCCCCATCTTTCTTTTTAACAAAGAAAAACCCTGCAGCCACGGGTGAAGAAGAGGGTCTGATGTGTCCCTTAGCCAGACTCTCGGAGATATAATCTTTCATGGCTTGTCTCTCGGGACCCGAAAGATTATACAACCTGGACTTGGGTAATTTTGCCCCGGGAATCAGGTTAACCGGGCAATCATAAGGACGATGAGGTGGTAGTTTCTGACAACCCTTTTCAGAAAAAACGTCCTCAAAGTCCGAAATAAATGTAGGTAGGGAAGCTATGGAGGCGATTAAGCAATTGTTATTTAAGCAATTCTCTCTGCAATGCTCACTCCACTCCAATATCTCCCTGGCCTGCCAATCCACCACTGGATTGTGCGCTACCAACCAGGGAAGACCCAATACCACCGGAGAGGGAAGGCCCTCCAGAACGTAACATGAAAGACACTCATTATGGTGGTCCCCTACCCGAAGGTGTAAATTACGAACAATGTGGGTGAGGTTTCTCTGAGACAGAGGAGCAGAATCTATAGCGAATACGGGAATAGGTCTCTGCAGCGTACAGAGAGACAAACCCATAGTGCGGGCAAAATGGGCATCAATCAAGTTTACCCCTGCTCCACTGTCTAGAAAAACAGAAATAGACTCCGTCTTAACACCAAAAACAATGACCGCTGGTAACACAAATTGAGATGTTCGTATGGAGGAAACGTATACCCCCCGGCTGACATCCTCCGCACAGCCCGGGGTTAGTAGTTTTCCGACGGTCTTTTGTTTTTGAGAAAGGAGGGACAGACATTAATGAAATGACCCCTCCCCCCACAGAAAAAACAAGCCCCCCCCCTACGGCGAACCTCGGGAGGACGGACCTGACGAGAAGTTCCGCCTAGCTGCATAGGCTCATCTAAGTCAGTACAGGCTGACTGTTGCTTGGGAGAGGTAACCAATTGCTCCGGAATTTTCGATCTCTCCCTAAGACGTCTATCTATTCTGATAGAGAGGGACATAACAGCATCAAGGGAAAGGGGGGTCTCATACAGCGCCAGTGCATCCTTAACCCTTTCAGATAACCCAGAGCAGAACTGACTCCTGAGAGCCGGGTCGTTCCACTGAGTATCCGTAGCCCACCTACGGAACTCTGAGCAATATTCCTCTGCTGACCGATCTCCCTGTAGGAGTCTCCGTAACTTCGACTCAGCCAGGGCGACTCGGTCAGGGTCATCATATATGAGACCCAAAGCCCCAAAAAATCCCTCCACTGACCGAAGAGCCTGAGAACCAGGGGGTAACGAGAACGCCCAGGATTGCGGATCCCCCTGAAGCTGGGAAATGACAATCCCTACCCGCTGTTCTTCATGACCTGAGGAGTAAGGGCGCAACTTTAAATATAATTTGCAGGCCTCACGGAACGTCGCAAATTTGTCCCTTCCCCCAGAAAATCTGTCGGGAAGAGCAACCTTGGGTTCAGTGACAACCTGGTTACCCATAGCAACCGCTGGGGGTGCGGTCTGCTGCATTTGCTGCTGTTGTTGGAGAACAGACGCCTTCAATCCTGCCACCTCCAAAGACAGGCTTTGAAGCTGTTCTGCCAAGGCATCAATAGGATCCATATTGGATTCTAAGTAGAGAGAGAAAAAAAAACAACAAACAAAAAATTAATTTTTATTTTTTTTTCTCAAAAAGTAAGGGCCAGTTATAATATCACGGTCGGCGTGGCTATCACATACGTGACACAGAGGGAGGGAACGAGGAAGGCCCTGCCCAAGTGAGAGGGAAGATGGTGACCCCTGACTCACCTGGCGGCTGGCACCTGGCTGCCCTGACGTCCCTAGACGGGTTCCTCACCCGTACGCCGATCACGTGCCTAAAGCCCTGGCTTTCCCTGAGCTGAGCCCTAGGTAGTGAACAGGGCGATGGGAACACTAGTCCGCACCACTAACTCTAAGGGAAAACACCAAGGGGAGGACAGACAACACAGACTCAACATATATTCCCAGGTGGGCGACAACAGGAGACAACAATAAGCCAAACAGGGATCCGGAGGGTAGCACACAGGAACAACAACCAGGATTAACCACTCCAGTGGGTCAGTATAGATGTCCAGGCAGGAAGCTCTATAACTGGCAACTAGAGAAGTGTGAGGGGAGAATATAAGGAGGTAGGGAGTGGCAGACAAGAAACAGCTGAGGAGGAGAAGCTACGGATCCCTGAGAGAGACAAAAAGGATAGCAAGGCAAACACAGAAAACAATAACTAAGAAACACCGTGATCTTTAGATATAGAGCGCGCAGCCACCCGCTGCGACTTCCTGACCCCGGGTATAACGGAGTCAGACGTGGCTCTTGATACCCTCGTGACACTGTCACATCTGTCACATGTGCTCAGTGTGAACCTGCTTTCATCTGTGAAGAGCACAGGGCGCCAGTGGCGAATTTGCCAATCTTGGTGTTCTCTGGCAAATGCCAAACGTCCTGCACGGTGTTGGGCTGTAAGCACAACCCCCACCTGTGGACGTCGGGCCCTCATATCACTCTCATGGAGTCTATTTATGACCGTTTGAGCAGACATATGCACATTTGTGGCCTGCTGGAGGTCATTTTGCAGGGCTCTGGCAGTGCTCCTCCTGTTCCTCCTTGCACAAAGGCGGAGGTAGCGGTCCTGCTGCTGGGTTGTTGCCCTCCTACGACCTCCTCCACGTCTCCTGATGTACTGGCCTGTCTCCTGGTAGCGCCTCCATGCTCTGGACACTACGCTGACAGACACAGCAAACCTTCTTGCCACAGCTCGCATTGATGTGCCATCCTGGATAAGCTGCACTACCTGAGCCACTTGTGTGGGTTGTAGACTCCGTCTCATGCTACCACTAGATTGAGAGCACCGCCAGTGTTCAAAAGTGACCAAAACATCAGCCAGGAAGCATAGGAACTGAGAAGTGGTCTGTGATCACCACCTGCAGAACCACTCCTTTATTGGGGGTGTCTAATTGCTAATTGCCTATAATTTCCACCTGTTGTCTATCCCATTTGCACAACAGCATGTGAAATTGATTGTCCCTCGGTGTTGCTTCCTAAGTGGACAGTTTGATTTCACAGAAGTGTGATTGACTTGGAGTTACATTGTGTTGTTTAAGTGTTCCCTTTATTTTTTTGAGCAGTGTATATTATTTACCAGAACTCTTGCGCTTGGGTTGCTATACATTGCCATCACCACCTCAATGAAGCTTTTAGATATGCCAAAATTTTTTAGAGCTTCACACATAAAAGTCCAGTCCACTCTATCAAAAGCCTTCTCGGCATCCGTGCCGAGAAGGACTAATGGAGTGGAAGTGGAGTGGGCATGGTGTATAATATTACAGACAAGTAGAATATTACAGACAAGTAGAAATTTAGGCTGGAGGGTAGCTTGGAAGGAGTCATAATATTTCATCGGTTATCCGTCTGGGCCTGGGCTTTTATGGAGGGGGGAGTCTTTAAGGGCTTTCCTCAATTCTGCAATCTTAAAAGGACGAGACAATGCCTGAGATTGCTCTCCCGTTTACTTAGGGAGCTCAAGTGTTGATAGCCATTGCGTCATGTCTAAGAGCTTCTAAGGGGGTTACCCCTTGGTTTAGATAATATAGCTGGGTATAATATTCTGTGAAACATGCCGCAATTTGCTCCGTTTGGTAAACCGTTTGCGCCGGTGAAGGCTGTATTTTTTGAATATAGGAGTGGGCTTTCCGTTTTTTTAGTTGGAACAGCATAAATTTAGAGGCCTTGTCACCGTGGGCATAGTATTTAAATTTGGCGGATAAAAATAATTTTGCCGACTTAGTATTCAGCAAATTTTTCATTTGTGATCTAAGAAGATCTAGCTGATTTAGTGCTTCAGGTGTCTGCCTTTTTTATGCAGAGATTCTACCTTATGTATCTGGCTTTGTAGTTCAAGTATGTCTGCCTCTCTACGCTTTTTGAGGTATGAGCCTAGAGATATGAAGTGACCCCTCACCACTGCCTTATGTGCTTCCCAAACTGTTCCAGGGGATATTTCTGGTGAGTCATTGAGAGCAAAATACTCTTCAATCTTCTCCTTCATGCACTCTAAATGATGCGGATTATGCAGGAGAGTTTCATTGAGTCTCCAAATCATTTCTTTTTTTTGAATATTAGGCATTTGGAAGCTCATGAAAACCGATGCATGATCCGACAACAATATGGAACCAATGGAAGTCTTCGTACAGTAAGGCAGCAGTGAGGTGGACACAAAGACATAATCTAACCTTTGGTAGGATTTGTGCGCCGGTGAGTAGTAAGTATAATCTTTTTGTCCCGGATGAAGGGCTCTCCAACTATTAACTAGTCCTTTGTTGATAATGTTTCTCCTAATAGATCTCAACGCTACATGTGAGATCGATGACCTCCCGTGGGAAGTGTCCATGTCTGGGAATATAGCCACGTTCAGATCCCCACCTAAAATTGTCGGGCCTTCTGCGAACCTCTGGAGTAGTGCCAGTGTGTCCCCAAGCCAGGCCGCCTGTGCTGTATTTGTAACATATATGCTTCCAAATGTATACATTTGTTGTCCTATCACCCCCTTAACGAATATATATCTGCCCTCTGTATCCACAAGGGATGAACACACCTCAAGGGGGACATGCCTATGAATTGCTATGCTAACACCTTTAGAAGCAGAATTTGGTGAGGTACTATGAAACCACTGATTATAGGTCATATGGTTAAGCCTGGGCACATGATTCGTCCTGAAGTGGGTCTCTTGTAGTAGTAAAATATCTACCTTTTGCTTTTTCATTAGAGCACAGACCTGTCCCCTTTTAGTAGGTGCATTCATCCCCCGCGCGTTAAAGGAACATACAGTGGTTACAGCCATTCACATTTTTGGACTTCCATAATACAGCTAGTGAAGTAAAAAGGTATACCCAATATATAAAACATAAAATCCTCTCTGTCGCAAAAAACAAAACTGAACAGTTCTGGCATCTGAAAAATCGCACATCTCCTAACTATTGCAGCAATCTCAATATCATATGCAATCTTCATAGGTGCGGTTGATAGCATCTTTATGTAAACTAGAGCTGTTATAAACATCAACATAGCTCCTTTAAGGAACAACTGGTGGTTCTCAAAAGTGGTTATGAGAATTGTGGGCGTAGGCTGCCACCTAAAGGATCTAGAGGGGTGGGCAGGCAGCTAATGCAACACAGGAACAGCAATGGGTTAAATGGTAAATATCTAACAGTATAAAAGGTATAGATAACATAAGGCACATATAATATTAAATCTTAGGCTTATGCAAAATATACTCAGTCCTTTTCAAATGAGGGACTACAGGAACGGAGTTTCTCCAGTCTTCTCCTCTGACGCTGGGGTCGCCCCGAACTCACCGGTGTCCAGGGGGTAATCAGTGGCAAAGCTGGAAGCTGTGTAAGTTCTTGGACAGGGTTCCAGTCCTCAATCTGCAGATCAGCAATGTCCAACTTTTCATAGACTCTTCTGAGATCCGCAGGTGATCTAATCGTGATTTTCCTGTCTGGGAAGTTTATCAGCAGACCAAAGGGATACAGCCATCGGTAGGTTATCTTGCGGTCTCTCAAGATGTCCAATAGTGGTTTGAGTGCTTTCCTCTTCCTCAGGGTCAGCGGTGAAAGGTCCTGGTATATCAGGATATTGGAACCTGCGAAAGAAACATGCGGCGTTGATCTGGCTGCTTTGAGCACACTTTCTTTAGCAGGCTAAAGAAAGTGTGCTCAAAGCAGCAACTGTGTGCAACTGAAGCTGTTCAGTTTGCACACTATGTCCCTTGGGGGCTCAGTTGGGCCTGGAGGTGGTCGCAGGGCTCTGTGAGCTCTCTCCAGTGTAAAGTCCAGGTTTTCCTCCTCCTGTAATAGACTCTTGAAGAAGTCAATCAGCGTGGGCATAATGGCGTCAGCCTGTATGGACTCCGGGAATCCTCTGAGTCTCAAGTTGTTTTGCCTGCCCCGATTGTCTTGATCCTCGATTTGGCTATACAGAGAGTTCAAATGGGCTCGCGCGTGGTCCATGTTGTGGGAGATCGCAGTGTTAAAGTCGACAATGGACGCTTGTGCGGTTTCCAGCACCTCCACCTGGTCACTTTGTTGCTTGAGATCCTGTTTAAGCTCCTTAAGCTCCAGGACCAGTGGATCCAGTGCCTCCGCTAAAAGCTGTCTCATGAAGGCTCTAGAGACAGGCAAATCCTCTTTTACAGCGGGAGCCCCCGCTTCACTGCCTTCCCCTTCATCAGAGTCAGAAGCCTCCAGCGTCTCTGCTCTTGGCGCCATCTTGTCAATTCGCCTCACGCTTTGAGGACCCGCTTTTCTTACAAATCGGTCCAGATCTCCTTGCCCTGGTAGCTTATTTGCCGGTCTCAGGGGTCTCCTTAGACTTGTCCCTAGTAATTTTTCCCATGTTGGGGCTTTAGAAGGTCGCTAAAATGCCTGCACACCGACGATCCTTTGCAGAGCTCACACGGGTGCGTGCATCCGGCTCTGCTGCTAGGCTCCGCCCCTCATGTCCCCTCACTATTATATGGTTTTCAGGTGTCACAAAGTATTAGGTACGTGGGCATGCAATCGTTTACCATAGAGATGCTTGCATGGGCATAGCAGTCAGGGAGAGCTCTAGGGGTTTTATAGGGCTCACCCATATGCTCCTTAGTTTGGGATCAAGCCAGTCGGATGTTTATTTATAAGTTCCAGCTTTCTGCAACATCATCCGTGACACTTTCACAGTGACCGCCCTTTTAACTGTGACTTTCACAGTGGCCGCCCCTTTAACAGTGACTTCCCCTTTAACAGTGACTTTCACAGTCACCGCCTCTTTAACAGTGACCACCCCTTTAACAGTGACTTTCACAGTGACCGCCACTTTCACAGTGCCAACCACTTTAACAGGGACCTTCAGTGACCTCCACAGTGCCCGCCTATATAATAACAGTGACCCCCACAGTGCCCGCCCATTTAATAACAGTGACCTCCACATTGCCTGCCCCTTTAAGCAGTAAATAAAAATGGCTGGGTTGTTATGGAAACCTGGAGTAAAACTGTTTTTATAGCAGTTGGGATTTGAAGAAAAAGACTTGCAGGCTTGTATTTGTGGGGGGGGGGGGGGGGGGAATTCATTTTTTGGGAATATCCTAGAGAGCTGAGACCCGGTCTAAAACTTTCCCGGACACCTGATGTACCTGTGTGCCAAATTTGGTGATATATTGTATATTTTTCTCCTTTTTTTTTAGGATTTACCTATTACAAGGTCGTTTTGGTCTCAATAATAGAAGTCTCTTTTTCAAGACACTCATATCACTATTTAATATGACTCAAAATATGGTATGTTATGGGCCTCTACTGTACCTACATATGCTCCAATTTGACCCCCACTATAGTTTAATTAATGTCCTCTACAAGTTATGTTTCTAATAGGGAGGGAGGGGGGGGGGGACTGGAAGGGACTGTTGTATTTTTATACTTTAACAGAAAAGTGCCATATCTTGTTTATAGTTTCTATTTTCAGTTTTGCAGGTTTAGCCAAAGTAAAGTTGTTGCCTGAACTTGCTTGTCCCTGATGGGAAGAAAATACAGTAAAAGAGGTTTTCTATAGATAGCTACGACTTTTAAATATATCATTAAAACCTCTTGAGAGCTCATGGAAAACATTTCATAGCATGTTTTTCTCACGGTAATAGCATATTATTATTTTAAACCTAATGCACAGGAAGATGGTTGAAACATAAACTTTAAGGGAAAAATTGGCTTGATGCTTTGACTAATATGGCGATGTTGCAATCGAATGTAGAAAGTATAGGAGTCATTTACTAACAGATGTATGCAATGTTTCTGAGGAAAGGTTATTTATGCTGCAATCTGGAATGTCCAGTCACGTCCATTCTAAAAAAATGGGGGCATAGGGTGGACATTTATCATTTTCTAAGCCTGTTTTAGGCGTAGAAAATGGTCTAAATCTACACCAATAAGGGAGCTGGCGTAGATTTAGACATGTGGTGGATACGCTGATGTTATGTAGAGACCAGCATCCTATATAATAAAATCATGGTGTGAGTGCGCTGTGTCTGTGTGTGTGTACCCAGTTTTAAACTGGGCATGCCTGGCGGGGTGACCAATCAGGACACAGCACTCCACACGCGGCCGCACTGTCGGGTATTTATTTCATATAAGATATGAAATCATAAAAATTATGATTTCATATTTTTATGAAATATGAAAAATTAAAAATTTAAATTTTTATTGGCGGACATATAAACGCCAGTTCTTTTATTGATGAGATCTAAAGTTAATTTGTGCAGATAATGAAACAGGTTGCAATTAATTATATAAAATATAATTTATTACAAATAAATACATGCAGTAAAAATGGCATACAAATGAATACAAGGATAATATCAAAATTGACCACAAAATGATGCTCCGCCGTTTACGCCGGGCTTACTTAATTTAGTACACCAAGTACAATACAATGTTATTCAAATTATTATCAAATTATTACCGATTAGTATACTGATTACCAAAATATTATAATGTAACAACAACAATAAAACAATAGAAATGAATCTGTGGAAAATCCCTTATGCTCAATCAAAGAATATGGCAGTAAGAGACACCTTATAAATACGCCCGTTGGCCTAACTACGGATAATAATATCCGATCAGAGATTCCACTCTGATATCAATATTACAGGAATTCTAATGATGTGCACGTTCATTAAAATTTCCCATAAAATTATTGTTTTAACACTATTGACCCACTAATAATGGGGTCTCAACTATATGCCAATTGGAGCGATTTATAATTACTGCAAATGAAATAGATTATACATTACCCCTGGCTTTGGGATAAAGAACTTTTAGAATGGACCCAGCTTTCCAAGGTTCAGATATGTCCCGTCCTATGGTATGTTCCTGACGTGTGAAGTGATGCTGATGAATGAATCTTTGTAAAGAATTTCGTTGTGAAGAAGTCCTTGTGAAGTTTTTCCTTTTGTGAAGTTTGTGAAGTGTTTGAAGAAGTCCTTTGCTCTCCCAAAACTGGATCAGATATCCCAATCCTTATCTATGCCCATCCCCTCTTGGATTAGGGATTACCAATTAGATAAGGTGGGTGTGACGTATGTTAAACATGGGGATGATGTCATCTAATTGACATTCCTAAGAAACTTCTGCCCATCTACCACTTGATGGCACTGTTGTATCATATAACAATTTTGAATATTTTAAGAATTAACATATATACAGATTGTTTTATTATTACTTAAACTTTGCCCTTTCACACCTTAAATCAATTAGGAGAGGCTCTTTCTGACACTTTGCTCAGACTGACTGGCGGTATCAGAAGTTTCCCTAATCCCTGAATTTATGGGGCAGATAGGAGTAATGATGGTTTTTCTGGTTTGTGTACCTTAACTGTCTTCAGCTATTGAGTAATGATGTTTGAAATAACATCAGCTCCTCTAAAATAAACCCTATTTAAGAAATTTCCACTTAAACACATTTTATATCCCCTAGAATATACCCTCTCAGTGAGATATAGACATATAAAGATACATTAATAATATTTGGTTATAATACATCAATATTGCATAGTATATATGAATCATTAATAAGTTCAAACGCTAAATAAATGCACACAGGAATATATCTATATGCGAATATATGAATAGATATCTGTTCCACACCAGATGTGTTTTATGGACGTCTCTTATCAGATCATGGTTTAGCCAGGAAACACCCATTGTTCCTCAGACAGACAAGTTTAGAGAAACCTGTGTAGATAAATCCATGTCTCTAAACAATAATAAAAGTATAGTCTTCTCTATATATTCACTTTTAACACATTGAACTTGCTATGAACCCATCTTGGTTTTTTTCAGGTTCATGCTGATCACATGTTGTTAAAGGCAATGATCATCCATATTGAATATGGTATCATCAGATACATTGTACACTTATGAAAATGCACAACAAATCCCCCTTCATTCCAAAATATTCCATAAAATGTGAATGTATTTGGAATGCTTAAAAGGGCTTTTCATATATCTTCTTCGATGCGTAGACTTGGCTTATAATGTTCTAACCAGAGCTTGACTAAAGTTCTTCTGGAGAACCTTATCTAACGCATGACTTGGATGGTCAACAAACTCAACCATCCCATAGATCCTGCAACACAGGATATAAGTTCGATAAAGGTTTGTTTTGATTCTCCATCTCCACGTGAATGTTTAATAGGTTCCTTTTCAATGAACCAATTTCAAGTTCCAATATCTTGATGGAGATGGAATCGGCAACTGTCATACCGGTAGTAATAACAGTGCCCACTACGCCAAAGATTATGGCGGCTACGACTGCAAAAACATGAATCACTTTGGTTTGTAGAAAACTGTTCTCTGGTCAAAGTCTTCCTTGCTTGCTCCAGGATTTGCGTAATCCGTTCTTGGGAATATCCGATGTGCATCTGGTACCAGGCTTGGATTTCCGGGGACTGGATTTCGGACACGTTGAATTGCCTTTCGACGAAAACGCGTGGATCCAGGCTGATGTAGACCTTCTGGGATAATATCCTCTTGTTCGTCAAGATGAACCCCGCTGTATCTTGTAGCATGATCCCCGATGAAGGACCTGGCACAGCAATCGGCTCAGCATGGAATTCCTTCCCCAAGATCAGGACGACGTAGATAATGGCAATCATCTTTGATGACATCTTACGTCTATAAAATATTGTATGACACATATGAGTATATACATATTTTTTAACTTTATCCTGCAAGAAAAGAGTTACTAATACCATATACCTCTGATTGGCATAAGTTCTTTTCTTGGACATAGTAAGTTCTGGTCTCAGAGGTGAGTTAGGAGACATTTTGTTACAGAGGAAACATACATCAGGATGGGTTAGTATGCGTTAAAGATGTAGAATAACAGATAACGTTTTTCCGTTCATACGATACCAATCCTTATTTCCGTCTTTAGCTGAAACCATAAAGTCTTTTCACCTCTTTTCATCTAACTCCTTCAATCTCTCGAAGTCGTGCACTGGGATGACAAACACGTAGCTGATTAATGTGCACCCATTTTTCAATAAATTCATCCCCCTTAGGGATTTTGATCTTGTAGACCACTGGAGATAATTTGTCAGTGATGACATAGGGACCTTTCCAGGAAGGTAGGAATTTTCTCTCCTTCACTTGATCCCGAGCGAAGTTATAGAGATATACCCGATCGGAGATTTGATACTCCTTCTGTGTAGTCTTCAGATCATAGTATGTCTTAGCACTCACTGCGGCTTTCTCAATATTTTTCTGGGCGAACGCAAAAGCATGTTGAAGGTGCTTGCGTAAATTTTCCACATACTGATGCGACGTTGTAGCATTGATCAAGTTATGGTCTGTTGTCCTATAAAGTAAATGCTGGGGTAACACCATCTTCCTTCCCGTGATCATCTCGAAGGGAGAAAGTTTAGTTGCTGCGCTTGGGGTGGCTCTGATGGCCATAAGCACCAAAGGCAACTTGACATCCCAGTCCTTACCAGATTCATTGACAAACTTTTTCAGGATGTTCACAATGGACTGGTTGTAACGTTCTACTCCACCACTAGAGGCTGGTCGATAAGCTATATGTAGCTTCCTCTTTACCCCCAGGATTTCCCACATCTTTGTCATCACCTCACTGGTGAAGTGACTTCCACGATCGGATTCGATGCGCTGGGGAAGACCAAATCTAGAAAATACATGGTTAATGAGCAGAGATGCACATGCGCTTGAACTGCATGTTTTGCACGGCAAACATTCCACCCATTTGGTGAACAGACAAGTTACGGTTAACATATACTTGTTGCCTCTTGATGAGGTTGTTACTGGTCCAATGAAGTCAATTTGGATGTCTGACCATGGCATGGACATCCCCCTTTTCATCAGCGGTGCCCGATGAGTGGGTCCTTGTGGCTGGAATTGAGGGCAGATTAGACATCCCTGACAATATGTTCGCACATCTTGCAGCATATGTGGCCAGTAAGCGTAGTCCCGTAGTAACTCGTACGTTATTTTCTCACCTCGATGACCAGCTGTTGGGGCATCATGTGCATGTTGTAACATCAGACCTCGGTATGCTGCAGGTACTATCCATTGCGTGATACCATTCTTGGAGGTTCTTATCAGCAGTTCATCCAGTAATGAGATTTGGGACTTACCTTTCATCAAAATTCGTAACTCCTCCTTACCCACACAGTCTTCCGTGGTTATGGGGAAGTTGTGTGGATCCTCAATGTGCTTATAAAAGAGACCAATAATTGGATCCCCCTTTTGGCTTGCAATGAGATCCTCACTAGGGGAATTTTGGCTCCATTGCGCCACATTGGCTTCAGCTCCCTTTTGGGCCTGACTCCTTGTCATAGCATCCACTTGGATAGTTCCCATGAGGTCATCAACGTCAAAGACTTCTCCATCAATGGTTGCTTGCTTGGCAAGGGAATCCGCTAGGTCATTCCCCTCTTTATCCATGCCTGGATATTTTGAATGACCTCTTACCTTCTTCCAATAAATGGTAAGACTGTGGGCGGTAACCATCTCATCAATTTTACAAAACATCTTTCCATGCTTTACTGGCTTGTTATTACTTCTCATCCAGTCTGATCTTTTCCATCCGGGAAAGTACTCCACAAAGCTGTTACGAATATAGTCAGAATCTGTGATGATTACAAACTCCTTAACATCATATTCGATAGCCATTTGTACGGCTTTGTACACAGCAGTAAGTTCTGCAACTTGGCTGCTTTTGGAACCAATCTTGTATCCAACGGATACATCCAGGAATGTATTATTCCATACGACTCCAATACCTGCAAACAATGTACGTTCGGATCCTTCATCGACATGGAAGGAGCAGCCGTCTACGTACACATATGGTAACGATTTGCAATATTCCTCTTCATAAGATTTATATGGTGATGATGATTGTTCATCCAGGAAATCATTTTCCGTTGACTCACCTTTACGTTCCGTATGGGTACAGTCATGGAGTTCTGCTAATCCTTGAGCAACTGGGTTCTTATTATTTTGTTTGTACCTGATTTCCAATGGCCATCCCATTAAGGACATTGTCCAGGCGGTTATCCTGCTGTTTGACAAGTTTCCATCTCTTATACGATCACTCTGCAAGTATTGCAGTGGCTGATGTGCGGTCTCCACAATGATCCTTTCGCCTTGAATGAAACTCCTAAAATATTGCAAAGCCCACACAGTTGACAATAATGCTTTCTCACAATCATTGAATTTTACCTCAACCGGTGACAAGGACTTGCTGGCATAGGCGATGATCTTGTTTCGGTTTTCCTGTTTTTGGAAAAGAACTGCACTTATGCTTTTATCAGTGAAACCTGTTTCCACAAAGAAAGGTTTTCCCCCTTCTGGATAAGCAAGGCATGGAGCCTGGATAAGTTTGGCCTTGAGCTCGGTTACAGCTTGCTCATGCCGCTCACTCCATTCCCATTTTACTCCTTTCTTTAGCAACTGTAAAAGAGGTTTTGTAATTTCGGCATAATTATCTATGAACTTACGTGAATAGTTCATCATGCCCAGGAATGATCTCAACTCTTTGAGATTTGTAGGAGATTTTGTATTGGTCACTGCTTCCACCTTCTTTTTCTGTGGGTTAATTCCATCCGCAGTGACTTCATGACCTAGGAAATTAACCTTGTTCCGGCACCATTGAGCCTTTTGCAAAGAAAGTTTTACACCTGCTTTCCTCAGCTGGGTTAGTACATGCCTCAACTCCTGAATATGTTCCTCAAAAGTTGTACTTTTTATCAGGATGTCATCCACATAAGACAAGGTACCTCGTTCAGTGGCATCAGGCATTGCCTTATGCATGAACACTGCAAACTCATGGCCTGCATTTATGTACCCGAAGGGCAGTCGGGTCCATGCATACTGTCGTTTGCCAAATGTAAAGGCCAGTTTGTACTGATCCCTTTCATCTACCTTAATCGTCCAATATCCTTGTGCACAGTCAAGGGCAGTGAAGATTTTGGATCCTTGGATTTGTGCCAAACACTGGTCAATATATGGCACGGGCCATCCGGACATATAAACACGTTTGTTCAACTGTCTTAGGTCCGAGCAGAGACGAAATTGACCATTAGGTTTGAGGACTCCAAGTATCGGATGATTGAATGAACTGTGTACTGGACGGATGATACCTTTCTCCTCCAAGTTTTTGACGATTTCCGATAGTGACTCGTAAGCCGCCAGCGGAAGTCGGTATTGTTTTACAAAAACAGGGGGTGCATCGGGATCTGTCTGGATTCTTGTAACGTGTAGGTCTGTTTCCCCACAGTCATAAGAATCCTTGGCGAACATCTCCTGGAACTCTGCGAAGAGTTCCTTTAGCCGTTGACGCTTCGACTCGTCGGAGCATGCGTCAGCCATGGAGATTTGTTCTTCCACCCGCTCCTGAAATTCTGGGAAAATCTCAGGCTGACTTAACTCGTAAGCTTCTTCAAGCTCACTAGTTAAATCGTTCTGGGTGTAGCATACCTTATCCTTTCCTTGCTGGTACGATTCATACTCTTTTTCATCGACCTCATGGTTGAAAACCAATGATGATTCTTCGATGTGGCATGTACCTTCTTCAGAGCTGAAAGGATAAACAGAGTGGATATTAAATAACCCCTCAGGGGTTGAGGAAAAATGTTGTTCCACTGTTTGTTCCTCTGTCAGGTATTCATCAGGAATTATTCCAATAACATCATTTTGGAATCCAAATGTGTAGTATTCCGAATCCATAGCCAAACCAATTACAGTGTCCTTTTGTAGGGATATGCTATGGGAAACCATGTTATGAATTACCATATGTAACGGATCCTGATGGGTATTGATCAGGGGAGTAGGCTTTACCTTTAGGCCAAGTTGCTGTATTCTGTTGGATAAACAGATCAACGCGTCTGTGTTCTTCAGCTTCTGTCCCTTCTTTACTTTAATGGGTAGAAGAAATGGTTTGCATCCTTCAGGAATTTCAACTTTCTCAGCAACCATGATACTTACGGCATAGGGCATCTGTTGTCCCCATCGTAAGGCTTGTTCTATATCCTGGAATCCCTCTGGGTTTCCCGGCAATCTGGACCATAAGGTGTTATTCACCAGGTCAATCTGTACTGCAAATCGGTGCAGAAGGTCATTACCTATATACATTTGATACCGTGGTTCATTTATCACGATGAAAACGTGCTCCGTAGTTTTACTTCCTATAGAGATAGACAAAACGCATCTTGCAACCACATTATGACTTTGGGAATCTCCATCCAGATCATGAACCCATTGGTCCTGTGGAGAGAAACTTTTAATCATTTTAGGATTGGTGATCTGTTTCAAGAGTCCTAGGCTTATGTAACTTGCTTCGGATTTCAAATACAACTTGGCAAATTTCACCCGGGCTATATTGTTTACCTGTACAGGAATCAATAAATTGCCATTGACCTTTTTAATCCGTACCATCGATTGAATGTGCCTTGTCAGGTCTGCGACTTCGTGATTACCCCTTTCAAGAGAAATGGTTAATATATCATCATCCAGAGTTACCTTTTTGATTTTATCCATCTGGATGGTAATGATGTGAGCGGCACCATTGACATCTTCCTCGGGCTTACCATTCTTCAGGATTGTGACCTCCGGTGTTTGATTGTTCCTGAAATGCACTTCAATAGAGCTAGGTTTTTCTTCAATCACATGACAACTGCGCTGTGCTTGTGTGTTGCAAGAGTATTCATAGGCAATGGGTGCCTTCACCTGAGTCCATACTGCTTCATTAATGAAATCAATTATGGGACTCAATCTTTTTAATAAATCGATTCCTATGATCATCCGATCATATGGAAGATCCACAATCAATGTGGGATGTCTAATTGTTTTCTTGCCAATCTTAAATGTCAACCAGGATGTTCCTTTTACCTGTAAGGCATCTCCACCTACACTTATCAAAGATCCATCAAATGACCTTAATCGTGGCTTCTTTGATGTTAAATTCAAAATCTTTTGGAAATAACTGATAGATAAAATGGTGGCTTGTGATCCAGTGTCTATTAATCCTTTGATTGGTCCGATAAGTTCATTTTGGAGATATATCTCCACAAAGTATCTGCCATCCACCTGGAACAAATCACAGAGAAAGTTAGGATGTTTACCCATCTGCTGTCTGAGAGGTTGACCTCTTTGCAGCTCCGTGACCTCTGCATTCCTGAGTCTCACAGGACAAGCTGGAGGAGCAGTGTCAGCCCCCCCCTTTGGGACAAGCTGTGTGACACCACAAGTCACAGCTGGCTCACGGCTAGATGCTGGAACGATGGGATTACACACTGGAACAGACATCTGGTCATATGAATTGACATCATTAGACTGCAAGACAAATGACATATTAGACATTTCCCCCCTGGCCCTAATTTCAGGGTCAGAGGTACTGCAAGGAAATATTGAATTATGAATCATATCAGATTCTACCACAATCAACTTAATATCCTTACAGTGGCCTGGGTTCTGACCCGGCCCAATTTGCTTTATGATGTTAAGCTGGGACCTGGAGTTTCCCCTAAAAAAGGCTCAGGCTGTTTTCCTGGAGATACCAACTTTCTCACAATGTCACTCAACTGGGCCACTTGTTCTGCCAGCTGATCAAACCTGTTTGGTCTGGGCACATTTTGGTTTTGCTGGGCACCCTGGTTATCGGTAGGTGACCTACTCCTGGGTGAATTTGAGGATTCCTGCCTATCTTCCCTCTGTTGTCTGGGTCTATTATCCCAGCGCCTGTAACCCTGGTAATTCCTATAGTTATAGGGCCCGTACCCCTGGGGGCCTCTATTGTAATAGGGACGGTAGTTAGACCTCCCATTACCTGAATTATTCCCCTCTGATCCATTAGTATTTTGGGGTTTGGGCGGTCCTACCTGTTGTTGCTGGGCTTGTTGAGCAGGTCCTGTAGACTGAGGGAACCTTCGTGGCTGGCTTTCAAATCCCAAACTAGGGTTTACCTTAGTTTCAGCTACCTTTTGCTCTGGGGATTTTTTAAACCTTCTCTCCTCTGTTGCATGGCACTCACTGATATTATACAGCGTGGTGGCAGCAGTCACCAACCAATCCAAGGGGGCATCAATATCCAGATCTCTGGCTAAGTTAAATTTGATCTGGGTTGGCATAGCATCATAGAATAACTGTTTGAATTCTTCAGATTCCCAATTTGGGGATCTATATGCCAACCCATAGGCATTTTTGAGGACAGAGAGGAATTCACGGGGACTCTGATTGGGTCTACACGTAAGGCTATATATGTCCCGTTTTGCAGCGGTGGTGGTTCGGTATGGTCCGAATTCCAACTTAACCTCATGCAAAACACTTGGCCAATCTTGAATGCCTCTCTCCCCAAATGAGGTAAAGTAATGACGATACTTATCATCAAATGCCCATGGAAGGAATCTGATCCTGTCAGCATCAGAGTATAATTTTAAAGAATCCATAGTGGATTCATACAGTTCCAAGTGATTGGCTATCTGAGAAGAACCTTTCTTAGAAAATTTGGATACTGTAGTATTCAAAAACTTAATTATGCTGGAGGAGCTCTGATCCTTATCTGAATATTGGGAATTTTTATTCCTAGAAACCACCTCAGCATATGTTGGTCGCCTGTGATCCTGTGGCAAGGAATAAGTCACATGCTTCCCTACACCACTGTCAAACTCACATGCACTTTCACAACTTTCATGAGACTTATACGGCACAGGTGATTTAACCCTAACATCTCTTCTCAGGGGAACATGTGGAGAGGAACTTCTAGGGGCTTCCATGTTATTGGCATCTAGTAAGGCGGTTGCAGTTTGGAATGCCCGACTCAATTGGGTGAATGCCTCCCGTGTAACCATGCCAACACTTTCAGGTTGCTGAGTATCTTGGATTGGGTCTGCTTCAAGAGCATGTGATGGCATGTCTGGATAGTGGGGAGTAAGACATGGAGGGTCAGGATATCCCACAGCGTTAGATGGATCCCTTTCAGCATTGACTATATTATGGGCTGATCCATCTGTCTGTTTAATTTTGGAATACTGGAGATATAAATCCTCTAAATCACTTTTTGCCTTTTGGTATGCATCATGGCTGTGACTAAGGTTGTACTCTAAGTCTTTGATCTTCGCTTCTGCGGATTGTAGTTCTGATTCTATCTTGGATACATATATTTTTGTACCCATTATAGACTCATACCTAACTTTTGAGAGAGTACTGACTGCCAACAATGCATACAAAACAGGTGGCAATGCACATAAGAGGTGTTGGTCCCTTTTGGTATTATCAGTTGCCAAATCCATATATGTCAGGTATCTATCAACCATGCCACCTAACTTCCATATATCTCCACGTTCTTCATAGGCTCTTGCCTGCAGCTCATTAGTCCATTCATCTATATTTTTATCTAACTTCAAACGGGAATAAACATATTTGATAACCTTAGAGATTATCTTATCTGGGTCAGATGGACTATCTGCTAAAACCTGGCCATTACCTGGGTCGCTGCCTGTTACACTCATGATTTTGATCAATAATCAATAACAACAACAATTTGACTTGCCAATAAGGATTAAGGAATATTTTCACTAATTGCACAAATTGGTTATAGAAATATCTCAATCAATCTCACTGGGGCCTCCAAAATATGTCGGGTATTTATTTCATATAAGATATGAAATCATAAAAATTATGATTTCATATTTTTATGAAATATGAAAAATTAAAAATTTAAATTTTTATTGGCGGACATATAAACGCCAGTTCTTTTATTGATGAGATCTAAAGTTAATTTGTGCAGATAATGAAACAGGTTGCAATTAATTATATAAAATATAATTTATTACAAATAAATACATGCAGTAAAAATGGCATACAAATGAATACAAGGATAATATCAAAATTGACCACAAAATGATGCTCCGCCGTTTACGCCGGGCTTACTTAATTTAGTACACCAAGTACAATACAATGTTATTCAAATTATTATCAAATTATTACCGATTAGTATACTGATTACCAAAATATTATAATGTAACAACAACAATAAAACAATAGAAATGAATCTGTGGAAAATCCCTTATGCTCAATCAAAGAATATGGCAGTAAGAGACACCTTATAAATACGCCCGTTGGCCTAACTACGGATAATAATATCCGATCAGAGATTCCACTCTGATATCAATATTACAGGAATTCTAATGATGTGCACGTTCATTAAAATTTCCCATAAAATTATTGTTTTAACACTATTGACCCACTAATAATGGGGTCTCAACTATATGCCAATTGGAGCGATTTATAATTACTGCAAATGAAATAGATTATACATTACCCCTGGCTTTGGGATAAAGAACTTTTAGAATGGACCCAGCTTTCCAAGGTTCAGATATGTCCCGTCCTATGGTATGTTCCTGACGTGTGAAGTGATGCTGATGAATGAATCTTTGTAAAGAGTTTCGTTGTGAAGAAGTCCTTGTGAAGTTTTTCCTTTTGTGAAGTTTGTGAAGTGTTTGAAGAAGTCCTTTGCTCTCCCAAAACTGGATCAGATATCCCAATCCTTATCTATGCCCATCCCCTCTTGGATTAGGGATTACCAATTAGATAAGGTGGGTGTGACGTATGTTAAACATGGGGATGATGTCATCTAATTGACATTCCTAAGAAACTTCTGCCCATCTACCACTTGATGGCACTGTTGTATCATATAACAATTTTGAATATTTTAAGAATTAACATATATACAGATTGTTTTATTATTACTTAAACTTTGCCCTTTCACACCTTAAATCAATTAGGAGAGGCTCTTTCTGACACTTTGCTCAGACTGACTGGCGGTATCAGAAGTTTCCCTAATCCCTGAATTTATGGGGCAGATAGGAGTAATGATGGTTTTTCTGGTTTGTGTACCTTAACTGTCTTCAGCTATTGAGTAATGATGTTTGAAATAACATCAGCTCCTCTAAAATAAACCCTATTTAAGAAATTTCCACTTAAACACATTTTATATCCCCTAGAATATACCCTCTCAGTGAGATATAGACATATAAAGATACATTAATAATATTTGGTTATAATACATCAATATTGCATAGTATATATGAATCATTAATAAGTTCAAACGCTAAATAAATGCACACAGGAATATATCTATATGCGAATATATGAATAGATATCTGTTCCACACCAGATGTGTTTTATGGACGTCTCTTATCAGATCATGGTTTAGCCAGGAAACACCCATTGTTCCTCAGACAGACAAGTTTAGAGAAACCTGTGTAGATAAATCCATGTCTCTAAACAATAATAAAAGTATAGTCTTCTCTATATATTCACTTTTAACACATTGAACTTGCTATGAACCCATCTTGGTTTTTTTCAGGTTCATGCTGATCACATGTTGTTAAAGGCAATGATCATCCATATTGAATATGGTATCATCAGATACATTGTACACTTATGAAAATGCACAACAGCACCGAGTTCGCGATCAGTTCGGGAGAGTAGGACTTCTGAGGATTAGAGCCAAGCAGAAAAGGTTCTCTATCAGCCGCCAGACACTGCGGCGCTTCCTCTCTCAGGGAGCCACTGACATAGCGGAAGGTCTATACGGCCTCTATGCCTCGGCGGAGGGATACATGGAAAGCAAGGGGGGCAGGGAGGTGCTGTGCTACGGCACCCATGTCTCCATGTGAATATGGAGTTCCAAAAACTGCTGCTTCCTGTAATAAGACAGATACAGGATTAGGGGGTTTGATATCTGAACAGTTCTTATAAACAGATACCGACACCAGTGGCAAATGGAAGATGTGTGAAAGGGAGGGTCATACACATATATACAACACATATACTTAAAGCACATACATAGTATATATATATACATACACATATATACAACACATATACACTCACCTAAAGAATTATTAGGAACACCATACTAATACGGTGTTGGACCCCCTTTTGCCTTCAGAACTGCCTTAATTCTACGTGGCATTAATTCAACAAGGTGCTGATAGCATTCTTTAGAAATGTTGGCCCATATTGATAGGATAGCATCTTGCAGTTGATGGAGATTTGAGGGATGCACATCCAGGGCACAAAGCTCCCGTTCCACCACATCCCAAAGATGCTCTATTGGGTTGAGATCTGGTGACTGTGGGGGCCATTTTAGTACAGTGAACTCATTGTCATGTTCAAGAAACCAATTTGAAATGATTCGAGCTTTGTGACATGGTGCATTATCCTGCTGGAAGTAGCCATCAGAGGATGGATACATGTTCTCATTCTGTTTACGCCAAATTCGGACTCTACCATTTGAATGTCTCAACAGAAATCGAGACTCATCAGACCAGGCAACATTTTTCCAGTCTTCAACAGTCCAATTTTGGTGAGCTCGTGCAAATTGTAGCCTCTTTTTCCTATTTGTAGTGGAGATGAGTGATACCCGGTGGGGTCTTCTGCTGTTGTAGCCCATCCGCCTCAAGGTTGTGCGTGTTGTGGCTTCACAAATGCTTTGCTGCATACCTCGGTTGTAACGAGTGGTTATTTCAGTCAACGTTGCTCTTCTATCAGCTTGAATCAGTCGGCCCATTCTCCTCTGACCTCTAGCATCCACAAGGCATTTTTGCCCACAGGACTGTCGCATACTGGATGTTTTTCCCTTTTCACACCATTCTTTGTAAACCCTAGAAATGGTTGTGTGTGAAAATCCCAGTAACTGAGCAGATTGTGAAATACTCAGACCGGCCCGTCTGGCACCAACAACCATGCCACGTTCAAAATTGATTAAATCACCTTTCTTTCCCATTCTGACATTCAGTTTGGAGTTCAGGAGATTGTCTTGACCAGGACCACACCCCTAAATGCATTGAAGCAACTGCCATGTGATTGGTTGACTAGATAATTGCATTAATGAGAAATAGAACAGGTGTTCCTAATAATTCTTTAGGTGAGTGTAAGTGACACTAGTCAGATTTGCCAAAAATGGCCTGGTCCTTAAGGTGAAAATGAGCCCGATCCCTAAGGGGTTAATTCTGGTTATGCTTAGTATCTCTCTTTGCTGCTGTTGCTGCATCTCCAGGTATAAATGTAAATCCTAGCCAGTCAAGCTTGGTAACAACTGCTGGCTCATAGCTCACCATCTGTGTTGATTCTTCAAAGTTTCTTAAAACCTCACAAAGGTCAGACATCCATGCCCACTCCTTGCTTGTGAATAGCGGAAGCTGACTGGTAAGGCGATGACCATATTGCAGCTGGTATTCCACTACTGCCCTCTGCTGCCTGGCCAACATGTGGAACGTCGAGTTCTAGCCCGTGCTCACATCGCACAACAGCCGGTGCAGTATTGACAGACCGGCCATGGGATGTGTGTGATCTTGCCGAGCTCCAAAGCCGCCACCAAGTTACGGCCATTATCCGACAAAGCCATGCCTGGTTCTAGGTTGATTGGCTAGAGCCACAGCTCAGTCTGGTCTCTTATTCCCTACCACAGCTCTGAAATGATGTGCTGTTTGTCCCCTAAGCATATCAGCTTCAGCACAGCATGCTGCCGCTTCCCCATTGCAATGCTACACTGCTTCCAGCTACCGACTGATGGCTCACTGGTGCTGCACATGGATAATTCGGAGGTGGAAGTGGAGTAGGAGGCGGAAGAGGAGAAGTGGGGGTTGGAGCTACTAATGTTAGTGCTGGCAGAAACTCTGATTGATGTAGGGCCCGCAATCCTTGGCATCGGTAGCACCTGTGCCATCCCAGGGTACGACTCACTTCCGGCCTCCACAACGTTCACCCAGTGTGCCTTTAGGGAAATGTAGCGTCCCTGGCCGAATGCACTTGTCCATGTGTCCATGGTTAAGTGGACCTACCCAATAACTACGTTGGTCAGGGCACGTGTGATTTTATGGGACACATGTTGGTGTAAGGCGGGCACGGCACACCGTGAAAAATAGTGGCGGCTGGGGACTGCGTAACATGGGACTGCCGCCGACATCAGGCTGTGGAAGGCCTCAGTGTCCACAAGTCTAAGTGGCAACATTTCCAGGGCCAGTAATTTGAAAATCTGCACATTTAGTGCTATGGCCTGTGGGTGGATGGCTGGGTATTTGCGCTTGTGTTCAAATGCCTGGTGTAAAGACATTTGGACGCTGCGCTGGGACACGGAAGTTAATGTGGTCGCTTATGGTGCTTGCAAAGGTCCAGGTGCAGGGCAGGAGGCACCCGGGCCTGTGCCTTCAACAGGGGATTGGCCAGCACGTAAAACAGGGGAAGAGGAGGCAGTGATGTGACCCGCAGCCACAGATTGTGGACCCAGAAGTTCGTCCCACTTATTACGGTGCTTGGAAGCCACGTGGCAGATCATGCTGGTGAGGTTGCTGGTGTTCACGCCCAGGCTCATTTTTGTACAGCACAGGTTGCAAACTAGTATTCTTTTGTCGTCCGCACTTTCCTCAAAAAAGCGCTATACTGCGGAACACCTATCGCTTGGCAAGGGAGATTTCCGCAAGGTGGTGCTCCATGGAACAGCTGCGGGCCTGTTTGGTGTGGCCCCCCTTCTCAGTTTTGCCATCCCACTGCCTCTTCCAGCCTGTTGCAGTGCTGAAGATCCCTCCCCCTCTGTGACAGTGTCAGTGACTTCATCATCCACCAAATCCTCTTCCACTTCCTCACTAGTGATGTCGCGAACATAAAATTTTCAGTTCGCGAACAGCGAACGAGAACTTCCGCAAATGTTCGCGAACTGGCGAACCGGGCGAACCGCCATAGACTTCAATAGACAGGCGAATTTTAAAACCCACAGGGACTCTTTCTGGCCACAATAGTGATGAGAAAGTTGTTTCAAGGGGTCTAACACCTGGACTGTGGCATGCCGGAGGGGGATCTATGGCAAAACTCCCATGGAAAATTACGTAGTGGACGCAGAGTCGGGTTTTAATCCATAAAGGGCATAAATCAACTAACATTCCTAAATTGTTTGGAATAACGTGCTTTAAAACATCCAGTGTGTGTATACGATCAGGTATGATGTTGTATCGATCAGGTAGTGTAAGGGTTACGCCCGCATCACAGACATTGACAGACCAAACTCCCCTTTTAATGCACCGCAAACAGTTCATTTGCACAACCGCAAACTCCCCATTTGCACAAGGTTGGATACCAAGCTAGCCACGTCCCGGTGATGTCATTGAAGGTTTCTTCCTCCACCCAGCCACGTACAACACCAAGGGTCCCCGAAAGGTCAATTGAATTGATTTTTCGAACGGGGAGATGGTTAAAAAAACGCTGGCTCCCTCCCCTTTGTTTTTATCCACGGTGACTGCGTCTGCGCCGTGCAATTTACTGTCACACCCGATATGAGTGGTATTTTCTGTAGTACTATTCTCATCAGTTTAATCCCTCTAACGTCCCCAATCTGGGTGCCATTTATTGAATAGATTTTTCGAACGGGGAGATGGTATCAGTGGTTGGCACTGGCAGTGGGCACACTACAGTCAGTAGAAGCGGGCCTGACACACACTGGCAGCAGGCAAGCAACTGAAATTACACTAAAGTGTAAAAATTAAATGCCTTATTTATCGGCAAGCTACTGTGCCACCCGGTATGAGTGGTTGGCACTGGCAGTGGGCACACTACAGTCAGTGGAAGAGGGCCTGACACACACTGGCAGCAGGCAAGCAACTGAATTTAGACTACTGTCTAAAAATTAAATGCCTTATTTATCGGCAAGCTACTGTGCCACCCGGTATCAGTGGTTGGCACTGGTAGTGGGCACACTACAGTCAGTGGAAGCGGGCCTGACACACACTGGCAGCAGGCAAGCAACTGAATTTAGACTACTGTCTAAAAATTAAATGCCTTATTTATCGGCAAGCTACTGTGCCACCCGGTATCAGTGGTTGGCACTGGCAGTGGGCACACTACAGTCAGTTGAAGTCGGCCTGACACACACTAGCAGCAGGCAAGCAGCTGAAATTACACTAAAGTGTAAAAATTAAATGCCTTTTTTATGCAAAGTCCTGTGCCAGCCGGTATGAGTGGTGGGCACTGGCAGTGGGCACACTACAGTCAGTGGAAGTCAGCCTGACACACACTGGCAGGCAACTAACCTTAGATTAAAGTGTAAAAATTAAGTGCCTATTTTTTAAGCAAAGTCCTGTGCCACTCGGTATGACAGGGGTGGGCACTGGCAGTGGGCACACTACAGTCAGTTGAAGTCGGCCTGACACACACTAGCAGCAGGCAAGCAGCTGAAATTACACTAAAGTGTAAAAATTAAATGCCTTTTTTATGCAAAGTCCTGTGCCAGCCGGTATGAGTGGTGGGCACTGGCAGTGGGCACACTACAGTCAGTGGAAGTCAGCCTGACACACACTGGCAGGCAACTAACCTTAGATTAAAGTGTAAAAATTAAGTGCCTATTTTTTAAGCAAAGTCCTGTGCCACTCGGTATGACAGGGGTGGGCACTGGCAGTGGGCACACTACAGTCAGTTGAAGTCGGCCTGACACACACTAGCAGCAGGCAAGCAGCTGAAATTACATTAAAGTGTAAAAATTAAATGCCTTTTTTAAGCAAAGTCCTGTGCCAGCCGGTATGAGTGGTGGGCACTGGCAGTGGGCACACTACAGTCAGTGGAAGTCAGCCTGACACACACTGGCAGGCAACTAACCTTAGATTAAAGTGTAAAAATTAAGTGCCTATTTTTTAAGCAAAGTCCTGTGCCACTCGGGATGACAGGGGTGGGCACTGGCAGTGGGCACACTACAGTCAGTTGAAGTCGGCCTGACACACACTGGCAGGCAACTAACCTTAGATTAAAGTGTAAAAATGAAGTGCCTTTTTTTTAAGCAAAGTCCTGTGCCACACGGGATGACAGGGGTGGGCACTGGCAGTGGGCACACTACAGTCAGTTGAAGTCGGCCTGACACACACTAGCAGCAGGCAAGCAGCTGAAATTACACTAAAGTGTAAAAATTAAATGCCTTTTTTATGCAAAGTCCTGTGCCAGCCGGTATGAGTGGTGGGCACTGGCAGTGGGCACACTACAGTCAGTGGAAGTCAGCCTGACACACACTGGCAGGCAACTAACCTTAGATTAAAGTGTAAAAATTAAGTGCCTTTTTTTTAAGCAAAGTCCTGTGCCACACGGGATGACAGGGGTGGGCACTGGCAGTGGGCACACTACAGTCAGTTGAAGTCGGCCTGACACACACTGGCAGGCAACTAACCTTAGATTAAAGTGTAAAAATGAAGTGCCTTTTTTTTAAGCAAAGTCCTGTGCCACACGGGATGACAGGGGTGGGCACTGGCAGTGGGCACACTACAGTCAGTTGAAGTCGGCCTGACACACACTAGCAGCAGGCAAGCAGCTGAAATTACACTAAAGTGTAAAAATTAAATGCCTTTTTTATGCAAAGTCCTGTGCCAGCCGGTATGAGTGGTGGGCACTGGCAGTGGGCACACTACAGTCAGTGGAAGTCAGCCTGACACACACTGGCAGGCAACTAACCTTAGATTAAAGTGTAAAAATTAAGTGCCTTTTTTTTAAGCAAAGTCCTGTGCCACACGGGATGACAGGGGTGGGCACTGGCAGTGGGCACACTACAGTCAGTTGAAGTCGGCCTGACACACACTAGCAGCAGGCAAGCAGCTGAAATTACACTAAAGTGTAAAAATTAAATGCCTTTTTTATGCAAAGTCCTGTGCCAGCCGGTATGAGTGGTGGGCACTGGCAGTGGGCACACTACAGTCAGTGGAAGTCAGCCTGACACACACTGGCAGGCAACTAACCTTAGATTAAAGTGTAAAAATTAAGTGCCTTTTTTTAAGCAAAGTCCTGTGCCACACGGAATGACAGGGGTGAGCACTGGCAGTGGGCACACTACAGTCTGTGGGCCTGCAGCTCCTCACACACAGGCAGGCCAGGCAACTGCAATATGTATATAAAGGAAAAAAAAAAAGCAGACTAATGTTGCAGCCCTAAAAAGGGCTTTTTGGGGTGCTGTCAGGACGCTGTCCTTACAGCAGAGATCAGATGAGTCTTTCAGGACTGGAGTGGACACTGAATTCACTAGCCTAGCTATCGATTTCCCAATTAAATCAGCAGCAGTTACAGTCTCCCTCCTCTCACTAAGACTGCAGCTTCAGAATGAATCTAAAATGGATGCTGTGCAGGAGGGTCTGGGAGGGAGGGTATGCTGCTGATTGGCTGGAATGTGTCTGCTGACTGTGAGGTACAGGGTCAAAGTTTGCTCAATGATGATGTATAGGGGGCGGACCGAACATCGCATGTGTTCGCCCGGCAGAGGCGAACGCGAACAAGCTATGTTCGCCGGGAACTGTTCGCCGTCGGATAGTTCGGGCCATCTCTATTCCTCACTCTGCTCATCCTCCTGACTTGTTGACCTATCCACAACCTCAGTGATTGACAACTGTGTCTCATCCTCTTCATCAACCTCTTGAGACAGTAATTACCGTTGACTTATTGGCAACTTTGTCTCATAATTATCCACCTAATTAAACAGTAATTGCTGTTCCCCACCATCATCTTCTTATGATTGTGGATGCTGAAGAGTTTGGGAATCAGGGCACAGATGTGTCCCTCTTCAAGCGTGCTTGGCGAGAGGGACAAATGAAGGAATGGCGCTGAAAAGAGCTCCTCGGAATATCCGAGTGTGGGATCACACTCAGAATATCCGAGTGTGGGATGCCCAGACTCTCCATGGTGGGAGGAAGGAGGATCAGGATGAGGATTGGGTTGAGCAAACTCTTAACTACTGAGACTAGACTTTGTGGAAGACAGGGTGGTGCTTAACCGACTGGAAGCATTATCTGCTGCAATCCAACCGACCACCTGGTCGCACTGGTCTGATTTTGAGAGTGGTGTCCTGTGCCGGCCTGCAAACCGGGACATGAAGCTAAGTACAATGGATGATTGTTTTTTCTTGTGCTCTGGCAGCAGGCACAGTTTCAATGCGCCCAGGGCTACTGCCTCTGCATGCACCATCAGCATCATGGCCAATTCCCCACCCCTTACTGCTTGCCTTCTTCATATTAAATGTTATATATGCTTGAAAGTATGTTAGCCCCCATATCGCACATCGGACGGCGTTAGCCTGGTCAGGACCCACATCAGTATATCTTTCTGATGTGGACGTTTATCACTGACCTTAAGGGAGCTAAGTATCACTTTTTTTCTTTTTGATCTTCATCCACGATCAGTTTTCTTTAAACTACATCCATTAGGTATATGACACATCTTAATCATCACCCCCTGATGAGCCGTCATAGCGGCAGAAACGCGTTGGGTGTGTATATCTCTATAACTATTTGTAGTATCCTATATAGGTCTATCTAGAGACGTTATACCAATTATCTAGCACTTTAAAGGATATAGGGTCGTTCTAGGGATACAATAGGTCTAGGCACGAGGACAGGGCACCCCCACCCTCAGGAGGTGTCCCTGGGCTGAGTGAGCTATAGGGTTGTAATTAGGGACATTTTATCCCTCTTACATCATTAACCCAGATATCTATAACAGAGTTACCTATACTTTCTCCCTGTAAATTCGACCTTAGATAAAGGAAGAGGAAAATTTTATTTATTTATTTTTTGTTTCTGTGAATTGACATGGTATTAATCTGTGTAAATTAATTTCACCAGGGCAACTATAGCCTACTACCCATATATTAATGGTATTTTTAGCAGAACACATTTAATTCTCTGATACTTAATTACGTACGTGTATACGATTTGATTATCATATGATATAATACTTGATTTTTTCAGGATCTGTGGATGGCACTGTTATGGGGGGGGGGGAATCTGTGGATGCCACTGTTATGGGGGATCTGTGGATGGCAAAAATATAGCATCTTATGCTATGTGCCATCCACAGATCCCCCCATAAGAGTGTCCATGCAGTATGAATGACCCCCAATACAGGGGCTGGCATCTGGATTAGGAATGACAGCGGGGACAGGTGCAGTCCCTGTATTTAAATGCAGCGGCCCCGCTCACTGTAGTATAATCTTATGATCTAAACTGCATTGTTAAGATATAATAATCCATCTGTATTACTTACATTACAACATTAAGTTCCGTAGCAGAGAGGAGGGAGGAGGGAGGAAGCAGGCCGGGAGGACGGGCGGGCGGCACGTCACTCACTATGTCACGCGCCCCTGCCGCCTGCTTCATTCATAAAGTGGGCGGCGCAGGCATGTGACGTAGTGAGTGACGCGCCGCCCGCCCGTCCTTCCGGCCTACCTCCTCCCTCCTCTCTGCTACGGAACGTAATGTTGTAATGTAAGTAATACAGATGGATTATTATATCTTAACAATGCAGGTTAGATCATAAGATTATACTACAGTGAGCGGGGCCAGTGCATTAGAATACAGGGACTGCACCGGTCCCCACTGTCATGGATTCGTCAGATTTGAATTTAGTAAATGATGTCAGGATTCGAGTCCACGAATCCCTCGAATCCAACAAGATTTGAGGGATTCGTGGATTCGACGGATTCGCCGTCCCACGTCTAATCGTGATGCTCAAGCCGAACTGGTGTTCGGCCGAGCATGCTCGATCAACACTAATTCTATGTGCTGACTGTGCATTTCTGCCTGTTGATAAGAGTGCAAAAATGTCTGGCCAAATTCACCTACCCAAATAATTGAAATTGTGTATTTGTAGCAATGCACATCAATGATTTCCCAGCCTTGAGTAACTTAGAAGAAATCCACACAATCTCACAATTATTATTTTTTATAGTCATTAATCAAAATAAATAAGACCCAATTGGCCATAAATTATATATTCTTCTGCACAAAATATATACATATATTAAAAAACATAAAAACACACCAACCAACTACCCCCAACCAAAACAATAACACAGTTGGCTGAACCCTCTGTCTTCTTCTGGTGGCTGCATCAATGCAGTGTAAGGAACAGGAGACTGACAGAGCAGGACCCAGAGAGGAAACGTGAGAAGAGGGAGTAGCAAAAGAAGTTGGGGCAGAAAATAAGACAGAAGAAGGAGAGTGTGGAGAGGGAAAGAAATGTTGGGCCCTGCTCTGAAAGTGGGAAGGAGATTGGAAGTAGGATGGGGAATGTGAGCGGGAAGGGGATTGGAAGTAGAATGGTGGATGGGAGCAGGATGGGGGCTGGAAGTGGGATGTGGGGTAGGAATGGGATAGGGGTAGGATAGGGGCGGCTCAGGACTCACTTGGTCCAGCAATGTAGTGAGGTTTAAGAGGAACTGAGCATTGGGACTTCGGTTCTTCGACAGCACCGCCCCCTCCAGCCGCTGGATGTGAGCAAGAATCTCCTCGTGAGTTCGAGTGTTCTGCTCATCCAATCTAACCAAGAAATCACAAATGATGCTGGCTAGATCACCCCCCTCCATTGTCTGTCTCCTACCTGCTCGGCGTCTCCTCCCCAATGCAGAAAAGGCAGAAAGTATATGCATCTTTTCTGATTGAGGAGGAGGGTCCTGAGATGGTAGGGGACCCTCACTGTCCCGAGCAGGCTCCTCAGACACAGAGGGCCCCACAACTGGCTACGGTTCGCTCGGCTGAACTTTTTCCACGCTTGAATGTGTTCTACAAAAGATAGAAACAAAACACAACACCAGTGATCTTGCCACCATCATAATGGCAATGCATGTTTATAAACAGTACTGTTTTAAGCAAACCATGTGCATTATTCAGTGCTAATTTTGAATTGCCAAAGTCAAATTTTGACTTTTTAGAGTCACGATATCTTGTCGCATACATAAAATGAAAATCCTCTCTGTATTACAAGATTTGTTGTTAGTAAGAAAAATGGAACTTGCTTTGAAGCTCTTTGCCTTGATGGTCTTTATGAGACATGCAATTTTTGTAATTATTTTTTGACACCCAAAATAATATACACCCAATACAACCCAATACAAAATACCCAATACAAAATAATGACACCCAGTACAAAATACAATGGGGTCCCATTGTTGTCTATGTTACCATCCAAATTATGGCTGGGTACATCGAAATAGGTATGTAGGTACTGATGTTAGATAGGTGTTATGTTCGATTTATCAACAGTTTATGAGCCTAACATTATCATTGAGTGTACCTGCATATGGATTAAAATATTTGATCTACATCAACAAACCTTCTAAGCTCAGCCGAGGGCCTCTGGAACTGGAGAGCCCGCTGGTAACGATAGGGACAAGTGCGTGGGGCTTGGGAGCTGCTGGGGGGCAATCACTCTTTTTTGAGGTCCCGTATCAAATGGTCCATCATTGACCTCCAGTGGGTCATAATAAAACGTCCTGGAAACAAGAGATAAATAAGGTCACTATTTTGGTAAAATTGCCCAACAAAAATGTATTTTGTCAACATGCTCGCTAAATAAACAATTGGGAAACAAGTATATGATAATAAGCACAGCTACTATTCAATGCAGTTTAGCATCAAGAACAACAATAAAGGCACTTATAAAGAGAAGGAAAACAGTATGGGCTACCTGTTCATAGGTATTGTGAAACCTTACAGTGAAAGTTACATGTACAGTAATTTGTGACAGTTAAACATATATACATTGTATCCACAGTAGTTAACTACCACTGTGTTATCATTATGGGAGATTTCAATCTTCCAGATATAAACTGGAAAACCAAAATAGCAAGTTCTACCAGGAGTACAGATATTCTAAATTCCCTACTGGGGTTATCTCTACAACAAGTGGTTGAGGAGCCAACCCGGAGGGAGGCCATTTTGGATTTGGTATTCACAAACGGGGATTCGGTATATGATGTCATTGTAGGCGAAACCTTGGGATCTAGTGATCACCAGTCAGTGTGGTTTAATATAAGAACTGTGAAAGAGTCCCACCACACAAAAACAAAAGTTTTAGATTTTAGAAAAACAGACTTTTCAAAAATGAAATTAGTCATAAATGAGTCCTTATCAGACTGGAACGGATTACATGGAGTCCAGGAGAAATGGGACTACTTAAAAGGTGCATTATTGAAGGCAACAGAAAATTGCATTAGACTTGTCAGTAAAAGCAAAAAAAGGAGGAGACCAATGTGGTACTCAGCAGAAGTGGCCCAAATCATTAAAAATAAAAAGCTAGCATTTTGTAATTATAAAAAAAACCAGAGCAATGAAGATAAGGAAATCTACAAGATTAGGCAGAGAGAGGCCAAGCAAGTTATAAGAACTTCTAAAGCTCAGGCAGAAGAAAAACTAGCTCAGTCTATGAAAAAAGGGGATAAGACATTCTTCAGATATATAAATGAAAAAAGGAAATTAAAACAAGGAATAACTAAATTAAAAACAAAGGACGGAAGGTATGTAGAAGAGAATAAAGGGCTAGCCGACTGCCTTAATGAATACTTCTGTTCAGTTTTTACAAAAGAAAAAGGAGAAGGACCTCCACTAGAAAGAATGACTATTAAATCGTTTGATGCATGTATCTTTACAGAGGAAGATGTTCTAAGTTTGCTGTCTAAGGTGAAGACAGATAAGTCACAGGGGCCTGATGAGATACACCCAAAATTATTAAAAGAGCTTAGTGGTGAGCTGGCAAAACCGTTAACAGATTTATTTAACCAATCATTAGTAACAGGAGTCGTCCCGGAAGATTGGAAATTGGCAAATGTCGTGCCCATTCACAAGAAAGGTAGTAGGGAGGAATCGAGCAACTATAGACCAGTGAGTCTGACATCAATAGTAGGCAAATTAATGGAAACCCTATTAAAGGATAGGATTGTGGAACATCTAAAATCCCATGGATTGCAAGATGAAAAACAACATGGGTTTACTTCAGGGAGATCATGTCAAACAAATCTTATAGATTTTTTTGACTGGGTGAATAAAATAATAGACGGTGGAGGTGCAGTAGACATCGCATATCTAGATTTTAGTAAGGCTTTTGACACTGTCCCACATAGAAGACTTATCAATAAACTGCAGTCATTGAGCATGGACTCCCATATTGTTGAGTGGATTAGGCAGTGGCTGAGTGACAGACAACAGAGGGTTGTAGTCAATGGAGAACATTCAAAACAAGGTAATGTTACCAGTGGGGTTCCACAGGGATCTGTACTGGGACCGATTTTGTTTAATATCTTCATAAGTGATATTGCAAAAGGCCTCGCTGGTAAGGTTTGTCTTTTTGCTGATGACACAAAGATATGTAACAGGGTTGATGTTCCTGGAGGGAAACGCCAAATGGAAAAGGATTTAGGAAAACTAGAAGAATGGTCAGAACTCTGGAAACTGAAATTTAATGTGGATAAGTGCAAGATAATGCACCTGGGGCGTAAAAACCCAAGGGCAGAATATAGAATATTTTACACAGTCCTGACCTCAGTATCTGAGGAAAGGGATTTAGGAGTAATTATTTCAGAAGACTTAAAGGTGGGAAGACAATGTAATAGAGCAGCACGAAATGCCAGCAGAATGCTTGGATGTATAGGGAGAGGTATAAGCAGTAGAAAGAGTGAAGTGCTTATGCCGCTGTACAGAACACTGGTGAGACCTCACTTGGAGTATTGTGCGCAGTACTGGAGGCCATATCTCCAGAAGGATATAGATACTCTAGAGAGAGTTCAGAGAAGAGCTACTAAACTAGTACATGGATTGCAGGATAAAACTTACCAGGAAAGGTTAAAGGACCTTAATATGTATAGCTTGGAAGAAAGAAGAGACAGAGGGGATATGATAGAAACTTTTAAATACATAAAGGGAATCAACTCGGTAAAGAAAGAGAGCATATTTAAAAGAAGAAAAACTACCACAAGAGGACACAGTTTTAAATTAGAGGGGCAAAGGTTTAAAAGTAATATAAGGAAGTATTACTTTACTGAGAGAGTAGTGGATGCATGGAATAGCCTTCCTGCAGAAGTGGTAGCTGCAAATACAGTGAAGGGGTTTAAGCATGCATGGGATAGGCATAAGGCCATCCTTCATATAAGATAGGGCCGGGGGCTATCCATAGTATTCAGTATATTGGGCAGACTAGATGGGCCAAATGGTTCTTATCTGCCGACACATTCTATGTTTCTATGTTTCTATGTTAACGAAAATTAGATTTGTTATAGGACATCTTACACACAGACGTGTGACTACTCCCAAACAACAAATTTAAGATGAGGTAACTACTATGGGCGTCCTGTCATATGAGCACTTTTTTTTATACATGTGCAAACTATTCAAAATAGCTGCTAGCTGGTATTCAGTGACAATAACTGTACACATCGACACTGGTGGTGATACACTTGTGGCAGTCACAATCGATGATTGCCAGCACGCACTTGAAATGACAACATTATTTGCCAAAAAGGCTCTGCCTAAAGAGAGGGAAAAAAAGTGACCTGTATTAAATGGATGGGCTGATGATGGCTATGGAGATAGAAATTAGGAAATTACAATAACTATCATCATGGCACAAAGCTGAAAGTTACACTGCAAGCCACCACCATTAAAAACCACTAAAACCAAAATTGATTGTTGTGCTATGTAATGAGAATCAGAACATAAACTCAAAACTGGAGAGAAACACTCACTATAGCTCAATTGTCTATTATGGGAGAGAGTCTCCCAATTGGGCACGATGACGCTAAATACCTCTTCCCAGAGGCGACGGGTGGCCACATGATTGGAATGGAGTTGATCAGGCTAGTCCCACAGTGGTAGCCTTTCTTCAACTAACTGTATGAGGAGGGCCACATCTATGGTGGGTATCGGAGGCACCGCTTCATCCTCCACTGAAGGCCTGGAACCCTACATTTGAAAAAAAAATATAATAATAATAATTAAGAGAAATAAAATAAAACACACATAGATCAAAACAATACTTTCCACCTGCAAATAGCCTTCATCAACACTGTTTTGGACATTGTGTTCGTCAGCAGAGAGTACAGACACAGATTATCTGTAGTGTAAAAAAACAACTTCATTTTCTCCAAATAAAGTAAAAAAAAATATAAAAAAATTTAAATTGGGAAAAAAAGAAAAGTAGACATTTTAGGTATCGCCGTGTCCGTATCGACCGGCTTTATAAACCTCTCACATGACCTAACCCCTCAGATGAACACTGTAAAAAAAACAAAAATAAACTGTGCTAAATAAACCATTTTTTTGTCACCTTACATCACTAAAAGTACAACACCAAACGATCAAAAAGGCGTATGCCCGCGAAAATAGTACCAATCTAACTGTCACCTCCTCCCACAAAAAAAAGGAGCCCCTACCTAAGATAATCACCCAAAAAAATAAAAAAAAATATGGCTCAGAATATGGAGACACTAAAACATCGTTTTTTTTTGTTTTGTTTTAAAAATGCGGTTATTGTGTAAAACTTAAGTAAATAAAAAAAGTATACATATTAGATATTGACGCATCCGTAAGAACCTGCTCTATAAAAATATCACATGACCTAACCCCTCAGGTGAACACCGTAAAATAATTAAATAAAACGGTGTAAAAAAAGAATTTTTTTTGTCACCTTACATCACAAAAAGTGTAATAGCAAGCGATCAAAAAGTCATATGCACCCCAAAATAGTGCCAATCATATCGGCATCTCATCCCGCAAAAATGGTACCCTACCTAAGATAATCGCCCAAAAACTGAAAAAACTATGACTCTCAGAATATGGAGACACTAAAACGTGATTTTTTTTGTTTGTTTCAAAAATGATATTATTGTGTAAAACTTAAATAAAAAAAATGCAATAGATAGTTTCCAGTCTGTTAATAATGATGTTTAGTCGCTGTGTGTCTCAGACGTTTTGTGGGTGCAATTCACACAAGATAAATGTAGACAGATTATTTGAGGCCGCGCGTCTTTTCCTTCCACACAATTTATCTCAGGAATTTAATCTCTCACTCCCCACAGTGGAGTCGGGTCTCACAAACGTCCTCTATCTTAGAACCTCCTGTGAAACATCAGAACGGTGCAGAGATAGTGAAGAACCATTTAAACATACGCAGCTATACTGTATCTTTGCCAGAATACTCACAAACACAAGGATGATATAGGCACATCAGGTGAATAAGAATCCGTTGTCCTTTCTCTGTTTTGGATCTTCGCTGCGGTGGTAATCCTACAAATGGCAGAAGTTCCTCGCCATAGTGAAGTACCGTAAGTCACAGGAAAATATAAATGGATTTATTATACTCACAAAAATTCTGTATAAAATTGCATGAAATATAAATAGATAAAACTCCTGCGTCCTCTTACAGACCCGGGTTTTGCTCCTTTGGCTTCATCAGGGGCGTACATCCAAAAACTTCCCACAATTCCTTTATCCTCAACTACACCCTCCCCCCTGCTTCACCTGTGGGTAATTTGGTCATAAACCCAGTCACACAGTTCACAGATATCCAAATACTCTTATCCAACATTCTTTTTTACAACAGACCATCAAACATCAATAAACAAATATCTATCTCTTTACCAACGCACCAACACACTTTTCATATCCTTTGCTCCTATTCTTTACACCATACAATTTCTTATCTCTTTTCTTATCCTTCTCTTTTCTTATCCTTCCCGAAAATTATTACCCACTTTTAAGACATGCTTTCAAATCGAACTCCACATTCATAGATCCACCTTGCTTCGCACTTGTCGATTTTTTTTATGTAAAATCTCCTCTCCTCCAGTTCCCCTTCACTAGTTCAATACCGACAAGACACGAATAGTGACGTCCCTATACACAATTATCCTGAAAGATCTAGGACTAAAAGCTATTAGAGAAGTATTAAATAATGATAGATAGATGACCCAGAGACAAGGGGAGTTTATTGTAGATGTGTTGAATTCTGCCTGCAACACAATTACTTCTGGTTTGACTGGGATTTTTATCTACACATGATCGGGATGGCAATGGGGACAAAATTCGCCCCCAGTTTTGCCAATATTTTTATGTCCTCCTGGGAACATCTATCCATCACCCCAATGATAGGAAAAATGTCTGAACAGGGTAAATTAATTACCTGGAAAAGGTATATCGATGACTGTCTCTTTATCTGGGAAGGAGAAAGAGAAGGTCTCGAATCATTCATAGACAAGTTAAATTGTAACAACTGGAAACTGAGATTTACCAGCAATGTCTGTCAAGTTGCGGTGGATTTTCTTGATCTTGCCATCTATGCTGAGAATGGCAAATTTTATCCTAAAACCTTTTTTAAACCCACAGATGTGATTGGGTATATTTCCATTAATAGTTGCCACTATAGTCCTTGGTTAACTAACATCCCCAAAGGACAGATCGGGAGAATCGACCGCAACTGTTCAGACTTTGCAGTTTTCAGGGATCAAAGTAAGATAGTTCAAAATAGGTTTGTAGAAAAGGGGTATTCTGAAGATCAGATAAAAAGGTGTAGTAAAGAAGTGGAAGAAACCGCGAAAGGGGAAAAAAAACAAAAAAACAAAGAAAGTATGGATTTTAGATTTGCCTTCATGACTCAGTATACAGTGCATTATAGGTTAATGAAAAAAGCAATTAAAATGAACTGGGCTACACTAATTATGACCCAGTGATAGGTAAAGAGATCCCAGATTGTTCCAAAGATTATTTTTTAAGAAAACTCTGAATATCATCAACCATTTAGTTCACAGTGCGATTTCAGAAGAAAAGGAAGGAAAGAAAAAGAAAGATCAATTCACATTGTGTGGCGTACAAGAATAGGGAGAGGAAAGATAGAAACTAAAAATTAGAGAGATCCATTCCAACAACAGAAATAAAGATTTAAAAATCAAGGGGGAAATCACTTGTGAGAATGCTGACGTGGTATATATGCTGGAGTGTCCGTGTGGCCTCCAGTATATTGGGTCTACCACAAGAAAATTCAAAATTCACATGCAGGAACATATTAGAAATATCAAAGAGAGGTTGAAGATGCATGGTGTCTCTATGCATTTTAGAAACATCCATCAGAAAAACTCGAAATAATTAATATTTGGCAGTATTGAACTAGTGAAGGGGAACTGGAGGGAAGGAGATTTTACAGAAAAAAAATCGACAAGTGCGAAGCAAGGTGGATCTATGAAATGAATACCCTACAACCAGGGGGACTTAATGTGGAGTTTGATTTGAAAGAATGTCTTAAAAGTGGGTAATATATATTGGGAAGGATAAGTAAAGAGATGAGAAATTGTATGGTGTACTATGAATGGAAGGAGCAAAGGATATGAAAAGTGTGATGGTGCGTTGGTAAAGAGATAGATGGTATATCATGGTGCGGTGGCAAGAGATAGATATTTGTTTATTTATGTTTGATGGTCTGTTGTAGGATAAGAGTATTTGGATATCTGTGAACTGTGTGACTGGGTTTATGCCCAAATTACCCACAGGTGAAGCAGGGGGATGGTGTAGTTGAGGATAAAGGACTTGTGGGAAGGTTTTGGATGTATGACCCTGACGAAGCCAAAGGAGCGTAACCCGGGTCGGGCTGTAAGAGGATGTGGGAGTTTTATCTATTTATATTTAATGCAATTTTATAAGAAATTGTGTGAGTATAATAAATCCATTTATATTTGCCTGTGACTTACGATATTTCACTATGGCAAGGAACTTCTGCCATTCGTAGGATTACCACCGCAACGAAGATCCAAAACAGAGAAAGGACAACAGATTCTTATTCACCTGATGTGCCTATATCCTGCTTGTGTTTGTGAGTATTCTGGCAAAGATATAGCGGTGTATGTTTAAATGGTTCTTCACTATCGCTGCACCTTTCTGATATTTCACAGGAGGTTCTAAGATAGAGGACGTCTGTGAGACCCGACTCCACTGTGGGGAATGAGAGATTAAATTCCTGAGATAAGTTGTGGAAGGAAAAGACGCGTGGCCTCAAATAATCTTAAATTGAAAAAAGTATACATATTAGGTATTGCCTAGTCCATAACGACCGGCTCTATAAAAATACCACATGACCTAACCCCTCAGGTGAATACCGTAAAAAAAATACAAATAAAAAAACGGTGTGTAAAAAGCCATTTTTTTCCACCTTACATCACAAAAAGTGTAATAGCAAACAATCAAAAAGTCATACGCACCCCAAAATAGTGCCAATCAAACCGTCATTTCATCCTGCAAAAATCATACCCTACCTAAGATAAGATAAAACTTGCATAAATAAATAAAAAAGTAGACATATTAGGTATTGTTGCGTTCATAATAACCAACCTGCTCTATAAAAATATCACATGACCTAACCCCTCAGGTGAATACCTTAAAAAAAAATTGTAAAAAAAGCAATTTGTTTGTCTCCTTACATCACAAAAAGTATAATATCAAGCGATCAAAAAGTCATATGCACCCTATAATGGTACCAATCAAACCGTCATATCATCCCAAATTTTTTTTGCCCCTATACAAGACTGTCACCCAAAAAATAAATAAAACTACACAATTTGGTATTGTTGCATCCGTAACAACCTGCTCTATAATAATACCACATGATCTAACCTGTCAGATGAATGTTGTAATAAATAACCAAAAATAAAAATGGTGCCAAAACAGCTATTTACTGTTACCTTGCCTCACAAAAAGTGTAATATAGAGCAACCAAAATTCATATGTACTCTAAAATAGTACCAACAAAACTGCCACCTTATCCCGTAGCTTCCAAAATGGGGTCACTTTTTTGGAGTTTCTACTCTAGGGGTGCATCAGGGGGGCTTCAAATCGGACATGGTGTCAAAAAACCAGTCCAGCAAAATCTGCCTTCTAAAAACCGTATGGCGTTCTTTCCTGCACAATGCCGTGTGCCTGTACAGCAGTTTGCGACCACATATGGGGTTTCTGTAGAGAGCCATAAATATTGAGTTTGGCTGTTAACCCTTGCTTTATTTTCCATTAATTCTTGTGGAACACCTAAAGGGTTAACAAAGTTTGTAAAATCAGTTTTGCATAGCTTGAGGGGTGTAGTTTCTAAAATGTGGTCATTTTTGGGAGCTTTCTATTATGTAAGTCTCACAAAGTAACTTCAGACTTGAACTGATCCTGAAAAAGTGGGTTTTAGAAATTTTCTGAAAAATTTCAAGATTTGTTTCTAAACTTCTATGCCTTCTAACGTCCCCAAAAAATAAAATGGCATTCACAAAATGATCCAAACATGAAGTAGACATATGGGGAATGTAATGTAATAACTATTTTTGGAGGTATTACTATCTATTATAAAAGTAGAGAAATTGAAATTTGGAAATTTGGAAATTTTTCCACATTTTTGGTAAATTTGGAATTTTTTTATAAAAAAAAAAAAAATATTTGGACTTCATTTTTCCACTGTCATGAAGTACAATATGTAACAAGAAAACAATATCAGAATGGCCTGGATAAGTAAAATGGCCTGGTCCTTAAGGAGAAAATTGGCAGGGTCCTGAAGGGGTTAAATGCAAGACCGTATGACAACCAAATAAAATAAAACAAACAACTGGGGGATATAAATATACAGGAGGGTAAGTGTAGAAAAATACCATTGCTGTTACACACAGGCAATATAATCCAACATAAGGGCTAACATCATATAATATCCACAGATTATATTTAGAGATATAGTGGTGAAGACAGAGAACTTAAATACCATGAAATAGAGACCTATTCTGTGTTGCACCTTCCACAAATACCTTTGTGAACACTGCTGGACAGCTCCCTGCACACAATGATGCAACCTGTGTCAAAAATGGCTGCCTTTTTATTTCCTGTCATGTAATTAAATCAATTTCCTATTTAAACTAGAGAACTCTGCAAACCCCAAAAGTTGTTCTAAGCATGTGTGAAATAAAAAAACGGAACACTAAAACAGGAACCATAACGGAAACCATTCATTTGCAATGCGTTACTGTTTGTCTGCCATTGACTTCTATTCAAAACTAGTGATGAGCTTCATAGGCAATATTCGTTATTGCGATATTTTGCTAATTTTTCGCATAATATTCGCAATAAATTAGCAAATTCTAGAATTTGCGATCTCCAGTCATTATTTTCGCGATTGTGCATATCGGCACTAATGATGCACATTTTCTTTGCACAATACATGCATTTTAGCAGGTCTGAGTAGATATTACTGATTGGTGCACAAAGTATTGTTGTGACATCACAGCACTATGTCTGTAGCATGTACTGTATGGACAGCAGAGAAACAGTCATTCCTATCACACTACCTAACACCCTGCACTGGATCAGCTACACTATATCACTATATAACCTACACTGACTATCTCCCACTAACTATCTGTATTATATATATATAAGCTAACTATCTAATGTAACTAAATAAGGATGAAGATGAGTCTGCAAAGCACAGAGCACAACAATGACACTGCTGTCTCTCTCAGAACTGTAAAAAACAGCATAAAATGGCTGCTGGGGAGTCTTGTATATAGTAAGGGGTAGGCAACTTTCCTATTAGTTGCTAGGGATGTTACTAAGCTCTGACAAAGATATTGCAGCCTTCTCATTGGCCCATAAGCAAGAAGCAGTAGCACTGATGAAAAAAAAAAAACTTTAATATTCGCGATTACGAATATATAGCACTATCTTCTAGATTTTTGCGAATTATCGAAGTGCCGATATTCGCGATAAAAATTTGCGATTAGAATATTCGCGATCAACACTATTCAAAAATTAAAATGGAATGTGACAGATCCGTTATCTGAGACGGAAAAAAAAGTCCTGCAGAAAAGACTTTAGTTTCCGTCAGGAATATCGGATCCGTGACGTAAATGCCTATAACGGAAACAAATGGACACCTTTCTGTCACCATTGAAATCAATGGTCTGTAAAACGAATCCGTTATTTTCCATTTTTATGTGCTAAAAAGACGAAAAACTGTAACGGAATCCAAAATGGTGATATGAACAAGCCCTAACACAGATTTTAGTGCAAATATAAGTTTAGCTCCTTTTTTATGGATTCATGATGGATTAAATAGTAATGATTTATTTTTATACTATCCAATCCTTAGTCCACTCAGCTACAGCTCATATTTGTTTCTTATGCAGTATGTCAGGAATAAACATAAAATTTCAACTTAGGGCTTGTTCACACGACCGTGTGCTGCCCGTGCCGATGCTGAGGACCGCAAATTAAGGTCCACAATGCATGGGCAATGACAGTGAGGCAGCCACAATCCGTTCGTTCCGAAAAAGAAGAGCAAGTTCTATCTTTTTGCAGTGCGGAGGCACGGAACGGAACCGCACGGAAGCACTCTGTATTGCTTCCGTGAGTTTCCGTTCCATTCTGTTCAAGTTAATGGGTCCGCATCCGGGGTGCGGAATGCACATGGCCGGTGCCCCGTGTATTGCGGAACCGCCGCATGAGGGCCGCTAAACGTCCACGGGGGACACACGGTTGTGTGAACAAGCCATTATGGTTGCAATGCCATTCGCTGTTCAAATCCAAAACTTTAAATGTTATTAGTTCAGGACTAGTGTTGAGCGAGCATGCTCGCCTGAACACCAGTTCGGCTCGAGCATCACGATGCACAGCACATTGCGGTGTTCGGCCGAATACCGCGTGTGCTCGAGCGCGATGCTTGAGTCTCCTCTCTGCATGTTTGTTGGCTGCTACGCAGCCAATAAATGTGCAGGTAAGTACTGCCACTCACTGTAATGCCGTAGCCATGGTGGTTACTTGCATTACAGTGATTGGCTGGCCGGAACGCATCATTGGGTTCTATAAAGCACCCTATGACACGTGGTTTGGCTCAGTCTTAGTCAGGGAGAGCTGTGCTGTAGAAGGGACAGATAGTGTAGGGAATTGAATTATTATTTTTTTGTTAGGCAGGGTTGGTTTTAGAGACCGAAAAGTCCTTTTAAGGACTATTGTTGTGTCTGGCAGCAATATATATTATTAGCGCAACCTGCGCTAAATTGTGTGCAATTGTAGAGACCCAAAAATCCTTTTAAGGACTATTGTTGTATCTGGCAACATATATTAGTGCAACCTGAGCTAAATTGCGTGCAACTGTTAGAGACCCAAAAGTCCTTTTAAGGACTATTGTTGTATCTGGCAGCAAAATAAATATTTTTAGCGCAACCTGCGCTAAATAGCTTGCAATTGTGTGGCCGCTGTAGACAGCAACATTATCTGTGCCATATCTCCTGTGTAACATGTGTGCAGCCTAAAAATATCTATGACATCCAGTGTACTTTTTCCGTAGACGCTGCGGACAATTACATTACCTACGCTACATTTCCTGCATAACGTTTGCGCATCGTAAAAATATCTGTGACATCCAGTGTACTTTTTCCGTAGACGTTGCAGTCAGCGACATTATCTGCGCTACATCTCCTGTTTAACATGTGCGCATACTAAAAATATCTGTGACATCCAGTGTACTTTTTCCGCAGATGGTGTCCACTGCGGACAGTTTCATTACCTGCGCTACATCTCCTGTATAACGTTTGCACAGCCTAAAAATATCTGTGACATCAAGTGTACTTTTTCTGTAGACGCTGCGGACAGTGACATTACCTGAGCTACATCTCCTGTATAACGTTTTTGGATCCCAAATATCTGGGACATTGACTGTAATTTTTTCTTAGCCGCTGGTGATAGCAGCTCCATTACCTGTGGTACCTCTCCTGTATAACGTTTCCGCATCTCAAATATCAGTGACATTGACAAATTTTTTCTTAGCTGCTGTTGACAGCAGCACCATTACCTGTGGTACCTCTACTGTATAATGTTTCCACATCGCAATTATCAGTGACCATTCAATATGATAAAGGCGAGCAGTAAGGGACAGGGAAGTGGCCGTGCTGCTGATGGAGCATGCAGAAGCCGTGGCCCTGGGCGCGGTGAAACTGTGCCTGCTGGCAGAGCACAAGAAACACACTCATCCACGATACCTAGCTTCATGTCCCATTTTGAAAGATGGCGCAGGACACCACTCTCGAAGTTAGACCAGTGCGAGAAGGTGGTCAGTTGGATAGTAGCAGATAATGCTTCCTGTCGGTTAAGAACCACCCTGTCTTCCACAAAGTCCAGTCTCAGTAGCCAAGAGTCTGGTCAACAGAATCCTCGCCCTGATCCTCCTATTTGCAAACAAGTGATCCCACACTCAGATATTCCGAGGAGCTCTTTTCAGTGTTATCCCTTAATTTGGGCCTCTCACCAAGCCCGCTTGAAGAGGGACATAAGGAAATCTTGTGCCCTGATTCCCAAACTCTTGAGCATCCACAGTCAGAAGAAGATGGCGGTGGGGAATGGCAATTAGTGTTTCACGAGGTGGATGATGAAGATGAGACACAGTTGCCAATAAGTCAACGGCAATTAGTGTCTCAAGAGGTTGATGATGAGACACAGTTGTCAATAAGTGAGGTTGTTGTTAGGTCAACAAGTCAGGAGGATGACCAGAGTGAGGAAGTGGAAGAGGATTTGGTGGATGATGAAATGACTGACCCAACCAGGGAAAGTGGCAAGCCAAGCGAGGCCATCAGTACAGAGGGGGAGGGATTCGCAGCACCGCAACAGGCTGGAAGAGGCAGTGGGGTGGCAAAAGGGAGAAGGCAGGCCACACCTAACAGGCCCGCAACTGTTCCCCGGAGCACCCCCTTGCGGAAATCTCCCTTGCCAAGGGGTAGGTGCTCCGCAGTATGGCGCTTTTTTATGAAAGTGCAAACGATAAAAGAATTGTCATTTGCAACCTGTTCCGTACCAAAATGAGCAGGGGTGTGAACACTAGCAACCTCAACACCACCAGCATGATCCGCCACATGGCATCAAAGCACCCTAATGGGTGGTCTGAACACCTGGGTCCACAATCAGTGTCTGTGGGTCACAGCACTGCCTCCTCTTCCCCTGTGTTATGTGCTGGCCTCCCGCCCTGCACCTGGACTTTTGCAAGCACCATCAGCTAGCACATCCACTTCTGTGTCCCAGCGCATCGTACAGATGTCCATACCCCAGGCCTTTGAATGAAAGAGCAAATACCCAAAAGAGGCCATAGCACTAAATGCCCACCTTTCCAAAGTGCTGGCCCTGGAAATGTTGCCATTTAGGCTTGTGGACACTGAGGATTTCCGCAGCCTGATTGCGGCGGCCGTCCCTCGTTACTCAGTCCACAGACATCTCTATTTTGCCCGTGTGCCATCCTCGCCTTACACCAGCATGTGTCCCATAACATCACCCGTGCCCTGACCAACGCAGCTATTTGGAAGATCCAATGACTGACACATGGACAAGTGCTTGTGGCCAGGGACGCTACATTTCCCTGACGGTACACTGAGTGAACGTTGTGGAGGCTGGGAGTGAGTCGTACCCTGGGATGGCGCAGGTGCTACCGACACTAAGGATTGCGGGCCTTACTTCCATCAGGATTTCCGCCACCACCTACAGTACAGATCAAAAGTTTGGACTCACCTTTAGTGTTGAGCGTGAATATTCGAATTGCGAAATTTTTTCTCGAATATCGCAATTTCGAGATTTCGCGAATATTTAGAATATCGTTCTATATATTCGCGAAATCGAATATTCGTTTTTTTTCTTTTTTTTTTTATTATATTTTTTTCTTTCCCACTTCCCTAAAATTGTTCTTACCTGTCCTTTGGATTCCTGGCTTCCTGGCTGCTCCAGTCAGTGGCGTTTTCAACTTACTGCTATTTTCCATATTAGCTAAATTACAATCTAATCTATATGTGTATTTTGCGAAATTTCGCAATAGACGCAATTGCGATGCGAGTAATATAACACGAAATATTCGCATGAAGATTTCAACTTAGCACTGCTATACTCCATATTCTAGCCTAATATGGAATATAGCTGTGCTAAGTTAGCACTGCTATATTCCATATTAGGCTAGAATATGGAGTATAGCAGTGCTAAGTTGAAATCTTCATGCGAATATTTCGTGTTATATTAGTCGCATCGCAATTTCGACTTTTTCAAATGTTCTTAATATTGCTCTAACTTCGTCTTTTAGAAATTTCGTAATATTGCTCTAACTTCGTCTCTTAGAATATTACGAATATTCTAAAAGACGAAGTTAGAGCAATATTAAGAAATTTCGTAAAATACACATATAGATTGTAATTTAGCTAATATAGTGCTATAATCCCTTTTTTTTCCTGTAATTTTTTTTTGCCTCTTCTGAACCTAAGTTTTGTAAAATATGTACACTATTAAAAATTATTACTATAGCAGTATATTAGCTTAAATACAATCTATGTGTATTTTACGAAATTTCGTAATATTGCTCTAACTTCGTCTTTTAGAATATTACGAATATTCTAAAAGACGAAGTTAGAGCAATATTAAGAACATTTGCAAAAGTCGAAATTGCGATGCGAGTAATATAACACGAAATAGTCGCATGAAGATTTCAACTTAGCACAGCTATATTCCATATTCTAGCCTAATATGGAATATAGCAGTGCTAACTTAGCACAGCTATATTCCATATTAGGCTAGAATATGGAATATAGCAGTGCTAAGTTTAAATCTTCATGCGACTATTTCGTGTTATATTACTCGCATCGCAATTTCGACTTTTGCAAATGTTCTTAATATTGCTCTAACTTCGTCTTTTAGAATATTCGTAATATTCTAAGAGACGAAGTTAGAGCAATATTACGAAATTTCGTAAAATACACATATTAGCCTAGCCATAGTCATTAGCATAGGAACGTTGCCTTATACTCTCAAGATAAATTTTCGCAATATGCGAAAAAATAATTTCGCGATAATTGGAATAATTGCGAATATTCGATTTCGACTAATATAACACGGATATTCATGCGAATATTCGCGAAATATCGCGAAATCTAATATGGCACCTCCCGCTCATCACTACTCACCTTCTCATTCAAAGAGTTTTCTTTATTTTCATGACTATGAAGGCATCAAAACTATGAATTAACACATATGGAATTATATACATAACAAACAAAAGTGAAACAACTGAAAATATGTCATATTCTAGGTTTTTCAAAGTAGCCACTTTTTGCTTTGATTACTGCTTTGCACACTCTTGTCATTCTTTTGATGAGCTTCAAGAGGTAGTCCCCTGAAATGGTCTTCTAACAGTCTTGAAGGAGTTCCCAGAGATGCTTAGCACTTGTTGGCCCTTTTGCCTTCACTCTGCGGTCCAGCTCACCCCAAACCATCTCGATTGGGTTCAGGTCTGGTGACTGTGGAGGCCAGGTCATCTGGCGCAGCACCCCATCACTCTCCTTCATGGTCAAATAGCCCTTACTTTCAAAGTTTTCCAAATTTTTCAGCTGACTGACTGACCTTCATTTCTTAAAGTAATGATGGCCACTCATTTTTCTTTACTTAGCTGCTTTTTTCTTGCCATAATACAAATTCTAACAGTCTATTCAGTAGGACTATTAGCTGTGTATCCACCGGACTTCTCCTCAACGCCACTGATGGTCCCAACCCCATTTATAAGGCAAGAAATCCCACTTATTAAACGTGACAGGGCACACCTGGGAAGTTAAGATCATTTCAGGGGACTACCTCTTGAAGCTCATCAAGAGAATGCCAAGAGTGTGCAAAGCAGTAATCAAAGCAAAAGGTGGCTACTTTGAAGAACCTAGAATATGACATATTTTCAGTTGTTTCACACTTGTTTGTTATGTATATAATTTCACATGTGTTAATTCATAGTTTTGATGCCTTCAGTGTGAATCTACAATTTTTTATAGTCATGAAAATAAAGAAAACTCTTTGAATGAGAAGGTGTGTCCAAACTTTTGGTCTGTACTGTACATTAGTGGCTGCAACCTCCCCTTCTCCACCTCCACCTCCTCCTCCACTTCCACCTCTGAATTCTCATCTTGCAGCACCAGTCAGCCATCAATCAGTAGCTTCCAGCTACTGATTGACTGCAGTGGGAAAGTGGCAACAGGCTGTGCTGAAACTTATTTACTTAGGTAACAAACAACACACCGCCGCAGAGCTGTGGCAAGGTATATGGGACCAGACTGAGCTATGGGTCTCGCCACTCAACCTACAACCAGGCACTTGGCTTGGCAAGCTCACACACATACCATGCCTAGCCCACGTGTTAAACTTAGTGGTTCAGCGGTTTCTCAAAACCTACCTCAATTTGCCTGAGCTACTGGTGAAGGTGCGCCTCGTGTGTGCCCATTTCCGAAAGTTATCTACAGCTGCCGCCGGTCTGGCAGCGCTGCAGCAGAAGTGGAATACCAGCTGCAACATGGTTGTAGCCTTAACAGATTCCGCTCTTCACAAGCGACGAGTCGACATGGATGTCTGACCTCTGTGAGGTTGTATGCAACTTTGAGGAATCAACACAGATGGTGAGCGGCGATGCCGCTATTATCAGCGTAACCATCCCACTTCTGTGTCTACTGAAATGCTCGCTGCTCACAATGAAGGCAGACGCTTTGCATGGGGAAGAGATGGAAATGGGGGAAAACAGTACACAGGGTAATAGCCAGACCACCCTCAGTTCGTCTTCTCAGCGCAAATTGGATGATGAGGAGGAGGAGGGGGAGGAGCAGGATACGGTTGCCTCCGCTACAGAGGGTAGTATCCATAGCAGATTTATTCCATTTGTTCAGCGTGGGTGGGCCGAAGAGGAGGAAGAGGTGGGGAGATTGATAGTCATCATCCTGATGAGGACAGCAAAGTCTTGTCTGTTGGGTATCTGGCACACATGGCTGACTTTATGTTATGTAGCCTTCCACGTGACCCTCGCGTTATACGCATTTTGGCCAACACCGATTACTGGTTGTTCATCCATCTCGACCCGCGCTACAAAGAGAACTTCTCATCTCTCATTCCTGTGGTGGAGAGGACTAGCAAAATGGTGCAATACCAGAAGGTCCTTGTGGAAAAATTGCCCCAAAAATTTACAGCTAACAACGCTGGTGGCATGGGCGACCGAGGAGAGGAGATGACTGAAACACACAGCAGTTCCAACAGAGGCAGGGCAACACTCTCCAAGGCCTGGGACAGTTTCATGACACCCCGCCAGCACCCTCACCCTGATGCCCGGCCTACTGTCACAAGAAGGGAAAATTTTTGGAAGATGGTGAAGGAGTACGTAGCAGACCGTGTCTGCATCCTCAATTGTCCCTCTGTGCCTTACAACTGTTGGGTGTCCAAGCTGGACACATGGCATGAACTTGTGCTCTACGCCTTGGAGGTGCTGGCCTGCCCTGCCATCAACGTTTTGTCAGAGCGGGTATTTAGTGCTGCTGGGGGCATAATAACTAAGCACATTCTCCTGTCAACTGAAAATGCTGACCGGTTGACTCTAATCAAAATTAACAAGGCTTGAATTGCCCCTGACTTATCTACTCCACCAGAGGAAAGCGGCTGAACATAAAGGCACTTTAAATTTGGCTTTTATGGAGTATTGAATACACTGTATTCCCATGCACCCCTACCACCACAAAAAAGGTATATGGTTCAATCTTCCTTTTCTCGTCCTCCTCCTCCTCCTCCTCCATCATATCAATATTCTTATTAGGCTGCTCTCGCTCCTAATGTTTTAGAGGGTCAGCTCAGCAGCAGTCGCTCGCCCATAATTTTTTCCATGGTGAGATCAGCAGCAGGCCTCGCCCCTAATGATTAAGATGGTCAGCTCAGCAGCAGACCCTCGCCCAAAATGTTTTAGATGGTCAGATCAGCAGCAGGCACACACCCCTAATGTTTTAGAGGGTCAGCAGAAGACCCTAACCCCTAATGTTTTAGATGGTCAGATCAGCAGCAAGCCCTTGCCCTTAATGTTTTAGAGGGTCACCAGCAGGCCCTTGCTATTAATGTTTTTGAGGGTCACCAGAAGGCCCTTGCTCCTAATTTTAATGATGTTCACCAACAGGCCATCAATCATAATTTTTCAAGGGTGTGTATGATGCCCTCCTTTATGTGTAATAAAGGGTGTATTAGAGTGCCGTTCCTTGTAATTGTTGGCAGCCCTTTCACCTAGTGCATAGGCTTTATAAGTGTAGCAGTCCCACTACCTGAACAATTGTGCTACAATGTGAATGAAGCCCTCCTTTATGTGATATACAAGTTGTATCGGAGTGCCTCTTCCTTGTAATTTTTTGCAGCACTTGCACTTTATATACAAGTAAATATACAGGAAAGAATGTTTCAATTCCTTTTCCTCTAAAACTGATTTTATCTTCGGTTTTGTGAATATTATTTTCAGTCTCTAAAATTTGCGTACTTTTTGGACAACATTGTTCCCAGCAGCGACCTGGGAGTCCAAGATGCATCCAGACATCCTCCCCATGCTGTTCCCGAACCATTTCAGTGGTGTTTCCATCAATTTCTGACCTTTTCATGTGAACCAGACACACTCCCCTCTTCAGAGCAGGGGGTGCCTGGTTTAACCACTACACATCCGGGACATTTCCCCCTTCCTAACAGAGCCTAATTTTGCAAATCTGACATTTTGCAAATCTGTCACGTTATGTGGTAATAACGCTTTTACTCATCCAAGCCATTCTGAGATTGTTTTCTTGTGACACATTGTACTTCATGAAAGTGGTAAATTTGAGTCAATATATATATTTCACCTTTATCTATAAAATAATCTAAAATTTACCAAAAATTTAGAAAAATTCATAATTTTCAAAATTTCTATTTATCTGCTTTTTAAACAGAAAGTGATACCTCATAAAATATTTATTACTTAACATTCCCCATATGTCTTTATGTTGGCATCATTTTGGAAATGTCATTTAATTTTTTTTAGGACGTTAGAAGGCTTAGAATTTTAGAAGCAATTCTTAAAATTTTTAAGAAAATTTCCAAAACCCACTTTTTAAGGACCAGGTCTGAAGTAACTTTGTGAATCTTACATAGTGAAAACTCCCTTAAATTACCCCATTGTAGAAACTACACCCCTCAAGTTAGGGTGCATTCACACGACCATATAAATGGATCCGCATCTGTTCCGCAAATTTGCGGAATGGCTGCGGACCCATTTAATTCAATGGGGCCGCAAATTGATGCGGACAGAACACCGTGTGCTGTCCGCATCCGTTGTTTCGTTCCGTGGCCACGCAAAAAACATAGAGCATGTCCTATTCTTGTCAGCATTCTCTATATAGCACCGGCCAAGCGCGGTCCGCAAAATGCAGAACGCACAAGGCCAGTATCCGTGTTTTGCGGATCCGCAATTTGCGGATTTCAAAACACTTACAGTCATGTAAATGCACCCTTACTCAAAACTGATTTTACAAACTTTAACCCTTTAGGTGTTCCACAAGAATTAAAGGAAAATGGAGATGACATTTCAAAATTTAACTTTTTTGCCAGATTATCCATTTTAATAATTTTTTTGCTTTAACTTATCGAGGGTTAACAGCCAAACCAAACTCAATATTTATTACCCTGATTCTGTGGTTTACAGAAACACCCCACATGTGGTCATAAACTGATGTAAGGCCACACGGCAGGGCGCAGAAGAAAAGGGGCGCAGTATGGTTTTTGGAAGGCAGATTTACCTGAACTGGTTTTTAGATGCCATGTCCCATTTGAAGCCCCCCAGATTCACCCTTACAGTGGAAACTGGATAAGGTGCCAGTTTTATTGGTTCTATTTTGGGGTACATATAATTTTTAATTGTTCTATATTCAATTTTTTGTGAGGCAAAGTAACAAAAAAATTTCTGTTTTCTGAAACAAATATATGTTTGTTTGTCTCCATTATCTGAATGCCATATTTTTTTTATTTTTCTGATTATCGTCTTGTGCAGGGGCTCATTTTTGCAGAACGTGTTGACGTTTTTATTGGTACCATTTTTGGGTACATATGATTTTTTGATCATTCAATATTTCACTTTATGTGGCAAGGTGACCAAAAAATTGGTTGTTTTATCACAGTTTTTATTTATTTATTTTTACAGCGTTCACCTGAGGGGTTAGGTCATGTGACTTTTATAGAGCAGATTGTTACAGATGTGGCAATACCTAATATGTATACTTTTTCTTATTTATTTAAGTTTTACACAATAGAATTTTTTATGAGGTGGTTATTATGGGGGACTTCAACTACCTAGATATAGACTGGGAAACTGAAACTTGTATATCTCATAAAGGACACAGGTTCTTGGCAATAACCAAAGACAATTACCTCTCCCAACTGGTTCAGGACCCGACTAGAGGGACGGCCATACTGGACTTAGTATTAACCAATAGGCCTGACAGAACAACAGACGTGCAGGTTGGTGGACACCTGGGAAATAATGACCATAAAGTAATAACCTTCCAATTATCATTCAAAAGAGCGTTTCTACAGGGAGGAACAAAAATACCAAACCTCAAAAAAGCTAAATTTAGCCAACTAAGAGAGGCCATAGGCCTAACTAACTGGGACAAAGTCCTCAAAAATAAAAATACAGCCACAAAATGGGATATCTTTAAAAGCATTCTAAAATCTCATTGTGAGAGGTACATACTGTATGGGAATAAAAGGTTAAGGAACAAAAAGAAAGCAATGTGGATAAATCGAACTGTAAAGAAAGCAATAAATAACAGAAAGAAAGCATATAAAACTCTAAAACAGGAGGGTAGCACGGAAGCACTGAAAAACTATAAGGAAAAAAATAGAACATATAAAAAACAAATAAAAGCGGCCAAACTAGAGACCGAAAGATTAATTGCCAAAGAGAGTAAAACTAACCCTAAAATGTTCTTCAATTATATAAATGTTAAAAAGTATAAATCTGAAGGTGTGGGCCCTTTAAAGAGTAATGAGGGGGGAGTCGCAGGGAGCGACGAGGAGAAGGCAAAGCTGTTAAATATTTTTTTCTCCAATGTATTCACTGAGGAAAATAAACTGTCAGATGACATGCAGAATGTAAAAATAAATTCCCCATTAATAGTGTCCTGTCTGACCCAGGATGAAGTACAACAGCGACCTAAAAAGATTAAAATAGATAAAACGCCAGGACCAGATTGCATACACCCCCGTACCCTAAGGGAATTAAGTAATGTCATAGCCAGACCCTTATTTCTGATATTTGCGGACTCTATACTGACAGGGAATGTCCCACAGGATTGGCGCATGGCAAATGTGGTGCCAATATTCAAAAAGGGTCCAAAAACAGAGCCTGGAAACTATAGGCCGGTAAGTTTAACATCTGTTGTGGGTAAACTGTTTGAAGGTTTTCTAAGAGATGCTATCTTAGAGCATCTCAATGGAAATAAGCAAATAACGCCATATCAGCATGGCTTCGTGAAGGATCGGTCATGCCAAACTAATTTAATCAGTTTCTATGAGGAGGTAAGTTCTACACTTGACAGCGGCGAATCAATGGATGTCGTATATCTGGACTTCTCCAAAGCACTGTACCACACAAAAGGTTAGTATACATAATGAGAATGCTCGGACTGGGAGAAAACGTCTGTATGTGGGTAAGTAACTGGCTTACTTATAGAAAACAGAGGGTGGTTATTAACGGTACACACTCAGATTGGGTGACTGTCACTAGTGGGGTCAGTATTGGGCCCTATTCTCTTCAATATATTTATTAATGATCTTGTAGAAGGCTTGCATAGTAAAGTATCAATTTTCGCAGATGACACTAAACTGTGTAAAGTATTTAACACTGAAGAGGACAGTATACTGCTACAGATGGATCTGGATAGATTGGAGGCTTGGGCAGATAAGTGCCAGATGAGGTAAAACACTCTGTAACACTGACATGGAAAAGGATCTAGGAATTTTAATAAACAGCAAACTAAGCTGCAAAAACCAGTGTCAGGCAGCTGCTGCCAAGGCCAATAAGATAATGGGATGCATCAAAAAGCGGCATAGATGCCCGTGATAAGAACATAGTCCTATCACTTTACAAATCGCTAGGCAGACCACACATGGTGTACTGTGTACAGTTCTGGGCTCCTGTAAACAAGGCAGACATAGCAGAGCTGGAGAGAGTCCAGAGGAGGGCAACTAAAGTAATAACTGGAATGGGGCAATTACAGTACCCTGAAAGATTATCAAAATTAGGGTTATTCACTTTAGAAAAAAGACGACTGAGGGGAGATCTAATAACTATGTATAAATATATCAGGGGTCAGTACAGAGATCTATCCCATCATCTATTTATCCCCAGGACTGTGACTGTGACGAGGGGACATCCTCTGCATCTGGAGGAAAGAAGGTTTGTACACAAACATAGAAGAGGATTCTTTATGGTAAGAGCAGTGAGACTATGGAACTCTCTGCCTGAGGAGGTGGTGATGGTGAGTACAATAAAGGAATTCAAGAGGGGCCTGGATGTATTTCTGGAGTGTAATAATATTACAGGCTATGGCTACTAGAGAGGGGTCGTTGATCCAGGGAGTTTTTCTGATTGCCTGATTGGAGTCGGGAAGGAATTTCTTATTCCCCTAAAGTGGGGAAATTTGGCTTCTACCTCACAGTTTTTTTTTTCCTTCCTCTGGATCAACTTGCAGGATGACAGGCTGAACTGGATGGACAAATGTCTTTAAGGCCTTATGTACTATGTTACTAAACAAAAAAAATGATGTTTTAGTGTCTCAATAGTCTGAGCCATAGCTTTTTTATTTTTTGACCGATTGTCTTAGCTAGGGTCTCATTTTTTGCAAGATGAGTTGACTGTTTGATTGCTACTATTTTGGGCAGCATACGCCTTTTTGATTGCTTGGTGTTGCACTTTATGTGATGTTAGGTGACAAAAAAATGTTTTTACATTTTTTTGACGGTGTTCAACTGACGGGTTAGGTCATGTAATATTTTTATATAGCTGGTTTTTATGTATGCGGCAATACCTAATATGCTGTAACACAATATTAGCTTTTTTAAAGAAAAAAATAATAATTTTGGTGTCTCCATTGTCTGAGAGTCATATTTTTTTTTATTTTTTGACCTATTGTCTTATGTAGGATCTCATTTTTTTGTGAGATGAGGGGACTGTTTCATTGGTACTATTTTGGGGTGCATATGCCTTTTTGATCGCTTGATGTTGCAATTTTTGTGATGTAAGGTGACAAAAAATTGCTTTTTTTGTCACTTTTTTTTTATGTTGTTCACCTGAGGGGTAAAGTCATGTGATATTTTTATAGAGCTGGTTGTTACGGATGTGGTAATACTTAATATGTACACTTTTTTTTATTTATTTCACTTTAACACAATAATAGCATGTTTGAGACAAAAAAATTATGTTTTAATGTCTCCATGTTCTGAGAGCTATAGGTTTTTTTTATTTTTTGAGCAATTTTCTTATGTAGGGCTCATTTTTTGAGCGATAAGGTGACTGTTTTATTGGTACCATTTTGTGGGACATTTGCCTTTTTGATCACTTGGAGATGCACTTTTTGTGATGTAAGGTGACAAAAATGGCTTTTTTTTTACACAGTTTTTATTAATGGTGTTTATGGGATGGGTTGGATCATGTGATATATTTATAGAGCCGGTCGTTACGGACGTGGCAATACCAAATACCGTATGTCTATTTTATTTTATTTTTTCTATTTTTAACATTTATACTTAATACAGGATTTTTTTTTTTTTATATGTGAAACATATATTTTTTTATTTAATGCACTTTATTGTTTAATTTTTTTATTTTTTATTTTACACTTTGCGTCCCCCATAAGGTCATACAAGACCTCTGGGGGACTTTTACCTTCACTTTTTTTTTTTCACCATTGATTTCTCCTGTAACTGGGGCTGAAATAGTAGCCCCAGTTACAGGGGAAATACAGCCCCAAGAGAGGCTGTATAGCAGAATTAAATGCTGTACAGCCTCAGTGCAGGGCTGATCCAGGTCTGTAGAAGACCCAACAGCTCCTGCACTCTCCCGACCCCGCGGTCACATGACCACGGAGCCGGGACAGGAAGCGCATAGCGCTTCCTGATACGTATACACAGCGTTGGGAACTGCCCCTGTCTTCTCTCTGGGTTGCCCTGCTGTCACTGACAGCGGGCTCCCCGCTCAGCAGCTGCACGATTAGCATGCAGCTGCCATCTCTGAATGGACATTCCAGAAAGTCCACCCATAGGACGTTTACTGTATATCTTATGGGCGGATGTGAAGTGGTTAATGCTCAGGTTCTCCCATTGAGTTCCATTGTGCTCGGTAGAGCACCTGAGCATCCTGAGTGGTTCTACTCAAGCACCCGAGCACTTTGGTGCTCGATCAACACTATTCAGGACATCCAGAATGTACTTGCCCATATTTTTCAACAATACACAAATTTGGGATGCTGTACCGATGATGCTTGCCATTTTTCTACACTCCATCATTAGGGGTTTATATATCGGAAATAATTTTGCTATAATACATCAGAAGAATTGGACAGGTATTGTTTGTACGGATATTGTATATAGAACTTGTTACTGTGTTATTTTTATTTTTACCCTATTATAATGGGAGAAAGGGAACAGCAAATGAGAAATACTATGCCAGAACAATACTCATCCATTTCACTTATATTTACTGTCTATGCAACTATTATACTGTATAAATAAAAATTCCTTCTTGCAAAATAGACCCAGAGAAAAGCTTAAAAGCTACAACTATTGATTTTTGAATTTAACCACATTTCTGAAAAGCAGATGCTTTGGGAGTCTTGCAGAGCACAGACTTAAATAGTGAAGATCAGTCACATTGACAAGAATACTGATACAAAAAAGAAACTCTATTTCCAGGGAACGATGATGTGAAATATTGATTTTGTCAAATTAATTGAATTTTTACTTTCGAAAGTGATTACAAAAATGTTGCTCCAATATTAATTTGTATCTGCTTCGGATAAGATTAACATTAATTTCTCTGCGTGTCCCCATTACTGTTTTATTATTCATTAGCATCTCTCTTTGCATGTGTAAGAGACCTTGATGAAGCATGTTTATTCATAGATTAACCTTTTTAAATAATTCTAGCAGCTCTCTAACAGGAACCTTCCTGGCATGCGGAATATCTTGTCTTTGTTTCATTATTCAATCCTTGCACTTCATCTTCCACTTGAGATGCAGAACATGAATCATACTATTCTTCCTACTGTTCTCTTTTTCCTAGTCAAGTGTCCTCTGCAGCCTGATCCCACTGGGTAACTTTTAACAAAATACTGCCGCACAATTGTCTACTGGAAGACTACAGGACAGAGCAATTTCCGCAAAGCTTGACTGTAATTATTGATTTATGTCTTCTTTAGTTAATTACAGATTTGTGACCATGTTTTTGTTCTCTGTACTTTATAGCTTTCATTAGAATATTCACTTTTCAGCTTGTCTTCAGAGACAGCTGTAAAGGTGACATTGCATATCATCCCGGCTGTTGAAATCTCATGAGCATATTTGACATGCAATTTTAAGAGGTGTAAAGAGTAAAAAGTAAGACTTTCACTATATGCATTTTCTGATTAGGCATTCAGTCCTCAGCTACCATTTCATCTGCATTTTATTCCTCTATTGACAGCACCACTTTTTGAAATATTAAATGCTTTTTTTAATTTCTATTTTGTAGCATACTTTATGCAGATGAAAATGGAAAACTATAGCATGTTGAATGGTTGGCATTATAACTTAAAATGCTACATGCTCCTGACTGTATAATTTTTCCCTTGGATAAACGTATTAAAAAATGTAAAAACATAATTAAAATAGGTTAATATTACAGTGGAAGTATATTGTTTAGTACTGAAACGTGCTAATTCTACGCTGACCTTGCTTTCGAGCACTCCATTATACATGTTTGCTGTATTTTCTCCCCCCACACACATTTGTGGATGAGAGAGAAATCTAGACTTCACTCAGCTTTGGATCAGAGATAACATGTTAACAGCTTTCTGAGGTAAGATGATGAATAGCAAGGGTTGTAAAAATTAACGAGGTTTAGCTCATTAGAAAAACATAATCATAGGCATTATTATTAGAAATGGTTGCACGAATATGACAGAACAGAAACTATGAAATTTTCAGTCAAGAACTAATGTTCACCACCACTTAATATTGGTTAATCAAAGGGATCAAGTCAGAGTACAGTAGGTGTGAGCAGCTATTGTGATTGGATTCCAATGTATTTCTATTATGTTATATAGGGTTGAGTGAATCAAAGTATCTGAAGTGGTCCGAATTTCAGGATAAATTTGATTCACTGCAAAGCTAAATTTCCTCGTGCTTCATGGTAACATAGTAGTACATAAGGCCGAAAAAAGACATTTGTCCATCCAGTTCGGCCTGTCATCCTGCAAGTTGATCCAGAGGAAGGCAAAAAAAAAAAAACAATTTTCCCTGAAATGGTGTTAAAAAACTACATACTCACTTCATCCATTTGAGCATGAAGAGACCGATGCAGCCATCTTTATTGAAGATCCCGTGCCAAATATCGTGAGTGGTGACGTATGACGTCACCACGCCAGCCTACGTGATGAATTTATCACGCACTGCGTGATATTTTGCGTGGGATCTTCATTCTTCAATCAAGATGGACATGGTGGCTTCTTCGCGCTGAAAGCCCTAATTTTTTGAGATTTTGCAATTAACGATGAATGCAGTATCTAAGGGGTTCAATGACAAGGGACTGAGAAATCGCCATTCCCCATCATTGAGCCTGCTACTTAAAAAGAAATGCGGTTTATGAAGAAGAAATGTGTCACTAGGCTAATTTCTGTAAGGGTGCAGAATCCCAAACAACCAGAGTTTAAACAATGGTGGATTTATTAAATGACGGCAGTACAGTCCAGAACAGAAATCATATGCAGGTAATCAATCCAAATAAAAACTTATGCAGGAAAGCTCACAAGGGACAGCCAGACCAGGCCAAAGTTCATATGCACAGAAATAGTCCGTGTAAAGTAGTACCTAAGAACGAGACGTTTCCAGGGTCCGATCCAAGGTCCAACACGAGACAAACTGTTCCGCATAGAAGTTTTCCACAGGAAGTCTTTAGAAATGACCTGTCCCGCTACTCCAATGGGGTCCCCCGAGGCCGAACCCCACGAGAATTCCTGGGTCTCCCAGTGGACCACAAAACAGGAGAGTCTCCTACAATTTCTTAGTGAAATTCAGCTTATCAGCCGAATCAAATTTTTGTAAACTTCGTTCAACATAAATATTATAGTTAGAGATGAGCAAATCGAAGCTGACAAAGTGGAATCTGATCTGAATTTGAGGAAAAATTAGATTCGCAATGATTGCGAATTTCCTTGTGATTTGTGGTAAAGAATCACAATTTTCATAAAATGGCGGCTACACGTGTGAGGACTGAGGACATGGGGCAATGAACTCTGGGAAGGCGGGATCACCCAGATTGACATGCCTGCATGCAGCCAATCAGCAGCCATCTTACAGTCAAACTTTTTCCAGTGTTCAGAGTGCAGGGACAGACGTGTGAAGGCGCTAGGGACAGCAAGTGGAAAAACAATTGTGGACAGAAAAATCTATTTATAAGTGCAGGGAAAGGATAGGGAGGAATCATTTGACAAAATCTTAGTGCAGGGAGAAACGTCAGAAGTGCAGGGAACAATTATTTGGGGATCCAAATAGTCATTAGACAGCTTTGTCATTCCATCTTTTTGTTATTGGGCTACAAGTGTTATGTTGAAAAGCCTTTAGTAGCTTATATCTTAGTACCTTTAGTATCTTATACCAGTACTACAAGAAAAATACAGTATATACGCATTTCACTTGTGCAGTTATTTCTTTTGAAAGTGTACAGGGGCGTATTTCAGTAAAAGAAGAAAAATATATACGCACTGCACTGTTGCAGTTATTTGTTGTGAAAGCGTATTGGGGCGTAGTCCAGTACAACAAGAAAAATATATTCTCAGTTCACTTCTGCAGTTATTTCTGGTGAAAGCTTATAGGGGCGTATTTCAGTAAAAAAAGAAAATATATACGCACTACACTGTTGCAGTTATTTTTGGTGAAAGCGTATAGGGGCGTAGTTCAGCACAACAAGAAAAATATATTCTCAGTTAACTTCTGCAGTTATTTCTGTTAAAAGCATTTAGGGGCGTATTATAATATTACAAGAAAAATATATACTCACTTCACTCTTTAATTGTTTACTGGTCAAAGCATATAGTGGCCGATTTCAGTCCAACAAGAAAAATATATTCTTAGGTCACTTCTACAGTTATTTCTGGTGAAAACGTATAGGGGGCTATTTCAGTACTACAAGAAAAAATATATTCTCAAGTCACTTCTGCAGTTATTTCAGGTGAAGGCAAATAGGGGCGTATTTCAGTACAACAAGAAAAATATATACGCACTGCACTGTTGCATTAATTCTTTGGGGTGAAAGTGTATAGGGGCGTAGTTCAGTACTACAAGAAAAATATTTACGCACTGCACTGTTGCATTAATTATTTGGGGTGAAAGCGTATAGGGGCGTATTTACGTACTACAAGAAAAATATATACGCACTTCACTGTTGCAGTTAATTCTGGTGAAAGCATATAGGGGCGTAGTTCAGTACAACATAAAAAATATATACGCATTTCTCTTCTGCAGTTATTTCTGGTGAAAGCGAATAGGGGCATATTTCAGTACTTCAATAAATATATTTACGTAATTCACTCTTTAATTGTTTTCTGGTAAAAGTGTATAGTGGCCTATTTTAGTACTACTAGAAAAACGTATACGCACTTCACTCTGAGTTTTTTTATGGTCAAAGTGTATAGGGTCATATTTCAGTACAACAAGAAAATTATATTATCAGTGCATTTCTGCAGTTAATTGTGGTGAAAGCGTTTAGCAGACTACTTTAGTGCAAAAAGAAAAATATATTTGTCGCTTTATGGGGGTGTTTCAATTTCTGTTTAATTTGTGTAGTTCAGCTACAAGTAAGACAGGAAGAGAAGTGCCAGGCCATATACAGAGGAGTGGCAGAGGCGTGAATGTTTCTAGAGCAAGCAGAGGTCGCAGCAGAGTAAGGGGGTGTGGCAGCAGGAGTCACAGCGAGAGACCTGAGCTCCCGATGTCATCTAGTGGTCGTGTCTTGACCAGCAACCCAGCGGTTCTTGATTGGTTAACTCCGTCATCCACGTCATCCCAAGTGACATCAGACACCCCCAGCCAACAGTCGGTGAGTTCGTCAGACACAACCCTTAATTGGCATGGCCCGGGAGCAGGCCCTGTGCCCTCACCTGTCCTCAACCTGCCTCTGTCCTTTTATGTTCCCTCACCACGAGAAGTACTATATGCTGTGGGCTCAGCTCCACTTTTCAGCGTGCCCAGGGTAGAACACCTGCTTCGCAGCAGCCTACCTGCCTGAGAAGTATTGGTTCAGGGGTTTACGGAGGCAGCCGCGGTAGCAGTCAGTCAGTGCGAAATGTTGGTTGGAAAATAACCTACTCGGCGGTGTGGCAGTTTTTTATTAAGTTGCCAGAGGAGGTTAACGTGGCCACATGTAGAATATGTGGGCAGAAGGGTGGCCAGGGTGCCAATGTTGGCACTACGGCTCTGTGTCAACATATGCAGCATCGCCACACAGTGGCCTGGGAGAACCATGGCTCTGATGTGGTGGTCCAGCCTGCCTCAGCTACCGCTGAATCACCCAGTGGCACGCACAGGGTTTCAGCCTGTCAAGGCTCCACCACCTCCCCCGAAGGAAGCTGTCTGTCAATCCCATCTTCTGCTGGTCCAGATGCTTCTGCTCCTCCTACTCATCAGTCATTCCGTTAGCAATAAATCACTGAAGCGATTGCCAAGAGACAGCAGTATGCGTGCATGCATCCAATGGAGCAGAAGCTGAATGTGCTACTGTCCAAGTTGCTGGTGCTACAGTCCCTCCCTTTCCAAGTGGTGGATTCTGCACCTTTCAGAGAACTGATGGCTTGTGCCAAGCCAAGGTGGAGAGTCCCAAGCCATCATTTCTTTGAGAAAAAGTCAGTACCAGCCATGCACACACATGTAGAACAGAAGGTGGGCCAGTCCTTGAGCCTGTCGGTGTCTGCCAAAGTGCACGGCAGCGCCAACGTGGGGAGCTATAAATACGGTCAGGGACATTACATGTCCTTTACGGCGCACTGGGTGAATGCTGTTCCTGCACAGCCACACCAGCAACTTGGCCAGGTCACGCCGCTTCCGCCTCCATGTTGTCACGCCGTTGGTCCTGCGACAATGTCCGCCTCTGCCTCCTCATCCTCCACCATGACCTCAGCCTCCACTGCAGGGACAAGTCACAGTGTCCGTCCAGCATACCACATGTGCAGGGCTCTGCGATCTGACGAGTGCAGGTACATTCAGCTTAGAATAACCGTTGACAGGGCTCTGCGGTGTCAGACTGTTTTGCACTTGGTTTGCCTTGACAATCGGAGTCACACAGGGGAGGAACTGCTCCGTGTGAAGCATCAAGAAATCGAATCCTGGCTTTCTCCGCGACAACTGAAAATTTGAACCATGCTGACCGACAACAAGAAGAACATGGTGTCGGCGCTGTGTCAAGAAAGGCTGAGCCATGCGCCCTGCATGGCACACGTGTTCAATCTGGTTGTCAAGCAGTTCCTGAAGTCTTCCATCTATCCGCAAGACATCATAAAAATGGGCAGGAAACTTTGCATACACTTCAGCCACTCGTGCACCGCAAATCACACCCTCCTTGAGCTGCAGCGGCAGAAGGGCACCCCCCCAACATAGGCTGATATGCAACGTTTTCACCCATTAGAATTCCATCCTCCATATGTTGGACCGACTATACGAATAGAGAAAGGCAATCAAATATTTATTGATGATGCAAGCGGTTAGGAGTACCTTACTGTGTAACTTCAATGTCAGCCAGTGGCAGCTCATGCGTGTCACCTACCATTTACTCAGGCCTTTTGATGAGGCCACATTATTTGTCAGTAGCCAGGATTATGGAATGAACAATGTCATGTCAAACTGCGTCATGTCCTGCAACAGATGCTAGTAACTATGGCTGATCAGGCGTCAGGAGACGTGGCACCTCGATCTCATGGCCACATGAGCCCTGTGGGGGTTGAACTGGAAGAGGAGGAGGAGGTGGAGGTGGAGGAAGACATTGGAGCACAGGCAATGTGTAGCCAAATGGGTGGTTTTTCTACTCAGCTGACAGGTGAGGAGGAGCAGGAGCAGCCAGAGGAGCTATAGGGCGATGAGGAAGACGAGACAGAGGACCCGGACACACCATGGCAGCATGCAGTGGAGATGGAGGCAAGGAGTTCCTCCGAGTCACTTGCACAAATATCATGATGCATCACAGGGCCGTAGCGGTATGACGTGAAGACGTGACGCACTCCCTCCTCCCTCCTCCCTCGTGCAGGCTGTCGGCTTCTCGGCACGCTGCTCTCTATGGAAGGCACACGCATGGCATGGAGTGCCTCTGAATGACCCGCAGACCTTACCGGTGAACCGCTGAGAGGAATCAGGGAGACCGTGTCCACAGGAGCGGAGCGGAGCCGAGATGTAGCGGTGATGTAACTTTGTAACCCTGTGGAATGCGGAAGTGATTCCTGTGATCCCTGTGAGCTTGTGGAAGTGAGCCCTGTGTTACTGGGGGATTGCTCTGTATGCAGCGCGACTCTGCTGCCCACCCGGCGGTGTATGGAGCGGCGTATTGGTGATGTGAAGCTGAGGATGCAAGCAGGGAAGGAAGGCGGTATGATGACGGGGGTTATTTGCTCTTTTTCTCTGCCGGAATAACTGCTGGGAGAATCTGGGATAAGAAGTTTGATGGACATTACAGATTACCGTTGAAATCAGGCTGTACAGTATTATAAACGTTGCCCAGTGGGTTCGGGTTACTGCTGTTAAGGGGGGCCAGCAAGCGGGAACACAGCGCAAGCGGGTATACACCTGGAGCCTGGAGCCACCTGGAGGCTTTCAAAGCTGCCTTAATGTGTTAGGTACCCCTGGCAGGATAGGTGCCCGCCCAGAAAATTTAACTTGTCTTCTTTAAGGGTCTCCAAATATCGGGTGACCTGGGAGACCACCGACATATTATGTGCCTTTGCGTGGTGCACCTGACGGTATAACAATATAAATGGTACGGGACAGTGCCTCCTGAGGTGCTTTTTCCTTTTTTCTCCCAAATATGCCTGAACCCAGCCGCTGGATATCACCCGTTGTTCGTTAGGAAACGGACAATTCTTTTTTCTTCTTCTCTCCTTTTTTTGTGTGTGGACTGGTAAATAGAACTGTTGGCTTTGGCCCGATTCTGGACTGTGTTGAGGGGATATACCCCTCCTTTATCTTTCGGCCTTTCTGCCTATATTGCCTTGTGACTGTGCGGTATTTACCTGATACTTTCTCTTTTTGCATCTCTGTTTTTTTTTGTGTGCTGGATGTGGGAAAAAATGCCTCCTAAAAATTACAGTAGAAAATCCGTGGGCACTTCCTCACCGGGCGGAGGAAAGGGTACTAGTATAGCAACTGGCCTAGAAAAATATCTAAAATCCCCTCCAAACCCAAAGAGTAGGAGTGCACTACGGGGGAATAAGGAGGCCCAGAAAGATGGAGGTGATCCACCTGTTCCAGACGAATGTTCGGGGGTGGAAAGAAGGATAGGTAATGGAGAAGGGATGGAGGAAAGAATAAATTCAGTGGATAAAAAACTGGGAGAGATTTTAGGGGCGGTGCAACAGTCTAATCATAGCCTGGAGGATTTGACCATTAAGATCGCTTCTGCTCAGGCGGATCTCTCCCTGATTAAGGAAGAGATGAATAAAGTTAGGGAAAAAGTTAAAGAGCTACAGATATCCTCAGGAGGAATGAAGAGAGATATTGAGGGGGATAAAAAAAAGAGTGGAAGTTATAGAAGGGGATAAGAAGATCCTGCTAGAGAGAGTTACCACAATGGAGGATAGATCCCGGAGATCTAATATGAGATTAGTGGGATTTCCAGAGGGAGTGGAAGGAGAGGATATAGTAGGGTTTATCCAGCAGTGGCTGGAGGATAGTTTTGATAAAAGCACCCTGTCCAAATGGTTTTCAGTTGACAGAGCACACAGAATCCCGGGAAGACCACCGTTAAAAGGGAGTCCCCCCAGGGCTATCTTAGTCAAAATCTTAAGTTCCAGAGACAGAGACGTAATAATGAGGGCAAAAAGGAAGATGCAGACAATAGAGTATAATGGTCGTAATATAGAAATATACCCAGATTATTCCAGAGCAACGCAGGAAAAGAGACGTGAATTTAGAGAGGTAAAGAAGAGGTTAGCAGCCGCCCAGCTACAATACTCCCTGATATATCCAACTAAGTTACGCGTAATATACCACGATCAAGTTAGTTTTTTTGGATCACCAGAGGAGGCCGTGGAATGGATGGATTCCAAGGGAATAGGATCATGAGATGGCCTGTGGAGTGGGTGAGGGGGGTGTGGGGGGGGGAGGGAAGGGGGCGTAGAGTAAGAGGTGGGGGAAATGTTCTATTTCGCCGACCAGCAGGGGGGGGAGGGAGGGGTTGGGGGAGGGGGGGGAGGAGGATGGGCTACGGGTGGGATGGTTGTCTTGATGGGATTATTAATGAAGATAGGAATGAAAACACAGGTGGAAGGCACACATGAGTAGGATTCTAACATGGAATGTACGAGGATTGGGGGATAAGGTTAAGAGGGTTATGGTTTTCGATACTATCACTAGACACCTCCCAGCAATTGTGGGATTAACGGAGACATATAACACTAAGGATAAGACATACTTATTAATGCGGAAATGGGCCAAGTACCAGTATCATTCATGTTTTTCCACCTACTCATGTGGAGTTAGTGTATATATCCACCACAAAGTTGATTACCTCCCACTAGATCAGAAGATTGATGATAGGGGTAGATATGTTTTCCTCCACTGCCAGTGGAACGGGATATTGTGTGTTTTAGCTTTTGTGTACATACCCCCACCATTTTCACTATGTGTCATCAATAGCTTAGTGGAGTTTGCAGAGTCGCGAGGTAAATGCCCCATACTGGTAATGGGAGACTTTAACAGCGTTATGAATAGCTCTCTAGATAGATACTCGGTGATACCAAACGATAAATATGGGACAAGTCAACCAACACTTCTTAAAAGAATATCACAAGAACTGCTGTTAATAGATGTATGGAGGTATTTGTATGAGGACAAGCGAGCGTTCTCCTGGTTTGGTCATGGGAGCAAAATCATGTCAAGAATAGATATGGCATTAGCTAGCCCAGAACTGGTAGAGCAGAAATCGAAAATGAGGTATGAGGTCAATAGTATCTCAGACCACTCCCCAATCTGCCTGACATTTAAAACAACGGTTAAGCCAAAATGTAGAGTGTTCCGGCTAAATCCACACTGGTTAAATCTGATAAATAAAGACGAAAGTATTAGCGCTGATATAGCGGAGTACTGGAAAATTAATCTTGGATCTGCACAAATAGGGTATGTATGGGATGCATTTAAAGCATATTTACGGGGCATCCTCGTTGGTAGAATTCAGGGCTTAAAAACTGAGTTCGCCAAAAAGGAGAGGGAGCTATGCGATAAAATAAAGAAACTAGAGGAGGATCTCCTGGTTAACAATTCCCCTGAGACGACGGCTCAGTTAGAAGAGTCTAAAATCGCTTTAAATAATTATCTGGAGAATAAGGCACAACAAAGAGTGTTTTTCGAGGGGGCCCGATATTTCGGGGAATCTGGGAAACCAGGTAGATTGCTTTCCACCATTGTGCAGAATCAAAGGGGGGACGGCAGAATTAAGCGTGTTGAGAGGAGAGATGGGGTGATAACATCCAGCCCGGGAGAAATTGAGCAGGAATTTGTTAAATATTACAGGGACCTTTACTCCTCGGAGGGAGTGGGGGATGATTGAGACATAAAACTCTTTTTAGAGGGGGTCTCGCTCCCTACTCTCTCCGAGGAGGACAGGGAGTACTTGAATGGACCAATAGAATTGGAGGAATTATGTGACACTCTGAAATCGATAAAGGGTAACTCTAACCCCGGGCTGGATGGTCTCCCCTTCGAGATATATAGAAGATATGGGGAGGTCATCCTTCCAGTGTTCCTGCGGGTACTTAATGAATCTATGGACAGGGGTGAACTCCCTGCCTCCCTCTCAGAGGCTGTAATAACCCTGATAGGGAAAAAGGGGAAGGACGAGAGTAAGGTGGACTCGTATCGCCCCATCTCTCTTCTCAACACGGACTTTAAAATATGTGCCAAATTGTTGGCAAATCGCCTAAAAAAAGTGATAGGTGGAATAGTACACCCAGATCAATCGGGGTTTATACCGAAACGTCAGGCTCAAATGAATATCCGCCGGGCCCTTCTTAATATACAGATGAGTGGAGAGGGCGCCCACTCCATCCTGTCACTGGACGCAGAAAAAGCATTTGACAGGGTGGAGTGGGCATATCTCTGAAGTATAATGCGTGAGCTAAACCTGGGGGAAAAATTTATTGGCTGGCTGCAACTACTTTACCAACATCCGAAAGTAAGGATCAAAATCAATGGAGAGACATCTGAATCGATAACATTGCAAAGGGGAACCAGGCAGGGGTGCCCCCTTTCCCCATTATTGTTTGCCATATTCGTTGAACCGTTAGCATGTAAGGTGCGATCAGATGATAATATCAGGGGGTTTGGGAGTAGGGGCGCTTCAGATAAAATGTGTTTATATGCGGACGATGTCTTGTTCTTCTTAAAAGGGGGGGCGACGACGGTTCCATATTTGATGCGAACTGTGAACCAATTTGGCCAAATTTCTGGCTTTAGGGTGAATTGGATGAAATCAGTGCTACTCCCAATTGGCTATGAAACCAGGAGAACGGATATTAATGTTAAAATATTGAAACCCACAGATGCACTGGAATATCTCGGAATAAAAATTAGTGCGAGGATTCAGGAATATATAGAATTGAATTTTGCCCCTCTGCTTAAAAGGGTCAAAAATAAAATAAGTATCTGGCAAAAAATACTGATAAGACAGGCAGATCGCATCGCTATTATTAAGATGATTTTGCTGCCTCAGATCCTTTATGTTATATCCTCATGTCCTGTCTGGATAGGGGACCACCTTTTTAACGTACTGGAAGGATTGATAAATGATCTTATATGGGGGAAAAAAAGGGTCAGGCTCAAACAAAAATACTTATGGCTTGATGAAGAAGATGGTGGTTTGTCGGTGCCCTGCTTCAGAGGCCACTATTATGCATCCCAGCTACAATGGTTAATGACAGAGGACGACAGATTATGTCAGTATCTAGTGGGTGAGTTTGTAGGTCTCCAATACAATATTTTTAGTGTCTTGGAAGCCGGGATATTGAAATTAAAGGGTAAGAAGTGCCCTATTAGCAATATGATGCACTTGATATGGGTGAATGTCAAAAAATTATTGAGGATAAATTATTCATTAAAGATTACCCCTCTATGGGGGAATATAAACTTAGGCGAGTTTCAGAAGCTAGATGATTATGTATTTTGGGAAAAAAATGGTATTAAGTTTATTTCACAGATTGAGATAAAAGGAAAGCTTAGGACACTAGAAGAATTAGGGCTTAGCATAAAACTAGACACCCTCACACGTTTTAGATATTTTCGGTTAAAACACGCATTCGACACCACTGAGAATAAAGAGTATTTAATCACTAAACAATCAGAATTTGTAGAATTTTGTTGTCTCAATAAGGGGACCAAAATATCAATATCACAGATATATAAAAAAATTAAAAGGGGTTTAGGGGGAGTGATAAAGTTTAACAGTGAACAAAAATGGGCACTAGAAGTGGAACCTAACTCTTTAGACTGGAGATGTATCTATAAAAGTATAAAAAGAAGTACAGTATCGAGTAATTTTCGATTGATACAGTTCTTTATTGTCCATCGTACCTACATTACCCCACGGGTGCTGAGCAGGATGTATAAAACAAGGGACGCTAGATGCTGGAAGTGCAGGATGGATAACGCGGATTTCACCCACTTGATCTGGTATTGCCCCCTAATGCAGGCTTATTGGAGTCAGGTTTTTCGGGAGCTGACCAGATCGACTGGGTGTTCCGCTCCACTGGAGATCTCTATAGCGGTGCTTGGATATATCAGGAAAATAGGCCTCGATAGAGAAATAGAAATGAAATGGGCCAAAGGATTAATGCTGGCGCGGGTCGTAGTGGCTAGAGAGTGGGGGGCGGACACACCACCAAACATGGTAGAATGGAAGAATCTATGTGGGAGGGTACGCAGATACGAATATGCCGGTACCCATAAATAAATTGTGGAAAAAGGAAAAAAAACCTGATATGAGATCATGAAATCAACCTCTTCTTTTATGGTTTTGTTTTTTCTATTTGCGGTAACCATCAAGACAACCATGGGGGGGGGGAAGGAATATATATACAGGAAATATCTTCGTGCATGTCCTGTTGTATTATTGTTTATTGTTATGTCTTGTTTCTGAATTTTTTATACGATGAAAGGGAAAAATAAAAATATTTAAAAAAATAAAATAAAAAAAATATCATGATGCATGCTCACTTGCTTGCATAGTGACAGCAGAATTGTCACCATTAGGCATGGGAATGACTAATGGCTCTCTTTACATTGTTGGACCCTCGCAACCGGTCCAGAATGGTGGCCTTTTTTACACCCACCAAGAGGGAGGACAAACTGAACTACTACAGAGACATCCTATGTAGTCAGTTGGCCACGACCTATCTGCACCATCGTCTATCCTCTCGCAGGTCTGACCGGAGGGGCCCTCTGCACTAACGTTCCACTGCCATGACTGCTGGGGAGGGGTGGGGTGGCAGGAGCAGTACCAGCTCCATCAGCAGCAGCCTGAGTCTACTGTCACTGATGAGTAGCTTTCTTTACCCGCATAGTGAAGAAACTACTCACCAGCAGCGGCAGCAGGTAGACCTGGAGCAGGACCTGAACCAGCAGGTGGTGGCATAATTGGACAGTACCCTGCCACCCCACATTTAAGATCCGCTGGAATACTGGGTAACCAAACTGGATTTGTGGCCGTAACTACCAGAGTTTGCCCTGGAAAATCTGTCCGGCCCAGCCATTAGTGTGGCATCAGAGCGGGTGTTTATTGCTGCGGGGGCCATAGTTACCACAAGGAGAACTCACCAGTCCACCCAAATTGTGGACAGACTGACATTTGTCAAGATGAATCTGGCATGGATCAGCCAGGATTTCAACCACCAATTCCTGATGCAAAAGACTAGATCATCCATGGTGACAGGTTTCTTCTGACTACCTGCCTCAGCTACTACTCTGATGCTGCAACCCGCCTAATGCCACACATCTGATACCAAGTGCTCCTTCTTGCACCCACCTTCATCAGCAGGTACTGGTATTGCCACCCACCGCCCCACTCTGTTACCGGGTAATTTTGTGGTCTCCTGATGCAGCTGCTGCTGCCATCTCCAAACTATGTCACCTTGCCACTCTGGTCTCCTGATGCTGCCTTCGCTACTGTGATCTCCACACTATGTCACCTTGCCACACTGTGGTCTCCTCATGCTGCTACAATATCCACACTATGTCACCTTGAAACTCTGTGGTATCCTGCTGCTGCTACTATTACCATCTTCACATTATCTCACCTTGCCACTCTGTGATCTCCTGATGCTGCTGCTACAGCCTTCTCTACATTATGTCACCTTACCACTCTGTGGTCTACTGATGCTGCTGCCACCTCCAAACTATGTCGCCTTGCCACTCTGTGGTCTCCTCATGCTGCTGCCATCTCCACACTTTGTCACCTTGCCACTCTGTGGTATCCTTCTAATTCTGCTGCTGTTACTGCCATCTTTACACTATGTCACCTTACCACTCTGTGGTCTCCTCATGCTGCTGCTACTGCCATCTCTACATTATGTCTCCTTGCCACTCTGTGGTCTCCTCATGCTGCTGCCATCTCCAAACTATGTCACTTTGCCACTCTGTGATATCTTCCTGATGCTGCTGCTGTTGCTACTAACATCTCCACACTATGTCACCTTGCCACTCTGTGGTATCCTCCTGATGGTGCTTCTGCTATTGCCATCTCTACACTATGTCAACTTGCCACTCTGTGGACTCCTGATGCTGCTACTGCCATCTCCACACTATGTCACCTTTCCACTCTGTGGTATCCTCAAGCTGCTGCCATATCCCACTCTGTAGTCTACTCATGCTGCTGCTACTGCCATCTACACATTAGAGATGTTGCGAACATAAAATTTTCCGTTCGAGAATGGCGAACGCGAATTTCCGCAAATGTTTGTGAACGGGCAAACCGGGCGAACCGCCATAGACTTCAATAGGCAGGCAAATTTTAAAACCCACAGGGACTCTTTCTGGCCACAATAGTGATGGAAAAGTTGTTTCAAGGGGACTAACACCTGGACTGTGGCATGCCGGAGGAGGATCCATGGCAAAACTCCCATGGAAAATTACGTAGTTGACGAAGAGTCGGGTTTTAATCCATAAAGGGCATAAATCACCTAACATTTCTAAATTGTTTGGAATAACATGCTTTAAAACATCAGGTATGATGTTAAATCGATCAGGTAGTGTAAGGGTTACGCCCGCTTCACAGTGACAGACCAAACTCCCCGTTTAACGCACCGCAAACAACTGCAAACAGTCCATTTGCACAACCGCAAACTCCCCATTTGCACAAGGTTGGATACCAAGCTAGCCATGTCCCGTTCCTTGTCCTCACTGACATCATTGAAGGTCTCTTCCTTCACCCAGCCACGTACAACACCAAGGGTCCCTGAAAGGTGACAACAAGCCCCCTGGGACGCCTGCTGTGGTTGGTCTTCCACCTCCTCAAAGCCACCTTCCTCCTCTGACTCAACTTCTTCAGACTCCTCTCTCTGCATTGCCGCAGGTCCAGCAATCGACGACGACAAGGCTGCTTCTGGTGGTGATGGTGACCACAACTCTTCCTCTTCATGCTCATCTATGGCCTGATCCAGCACTCTTCGCAGGGCACGCTCCAGAAAAAACGCATATGGAATGAAGTCGATGATGTTGCCTTGGGTTTGACTGACCAGGTTTGTCACCTCCGCAAAAGGACGCATGAGCCTACAGCCATTGTGCATGAACGTTCAGTAACGCGGCCAAAAAATACCCAGCTCCGCAGAGGCTGTCCTCTTTTTTTTTTATTAAAAAAATCTGTTATTACTAGAGTTGAGCGAACACCTGGATGTTCGGGTTCGAGAAGTTCGGTCGAACTTCCCGGAAATGTTCGGGTTCGGGATCCAAACCCGACCCAAACTTCGTCCCGAACCCCATTGAAGTCAATGGGGACCCGAACTTTTCGGCACTAAAAAGGCTGTAAAACAGCCCAGGAAAGGGCTAGAGGGCTGCAAAAGGCAGCAAAAATGTAGTTAAATCCCCTGCAAACAAATGTGGATAGGGAAATGAATTCAAATAAAAATAAAATAAATAAAAATTAACCAATATCAATTGGAGAGAGGTCCTATAGCAGCGAATCTGGCTTCATGTCAGCAGAGAATCAGTCTTCATGTCATAGCAGAGAATCAGGCTTCACATCACCCAACACTGGAACAGTCCATTGTCAGATATTTAGGCCCCGGCACCCAGTCAGAGGAGAGAGGACCCATAGCAGAGATTCAGGCTTCATGTCAGCAGAGAATCAGTCTTCATGTCATAGCAGAGAATCAGGCTTCACGTCACCCACCACTGTAACAGTCCATTGTCAGATATTTAGGCCCCGGCACCCAGGCAGAGGAGAGAGGTCCCATAACAGAGATTCAGGCTTCATGTCAGCAGAGAATCTGTCTTCATGTCATAGCAGAGAATCATGCTTCACGTCACCTACCACTGGAACAGTCCATTGCCAGATATTTAGGCCCAGGCACCCAGGCAGAGGAGAGAGGTCCCATAGCAGAGAATCTGGCTTCATGTCAGCAGAGAATCAGTCTTCATGTCATAGCAGAGAATCAGGCTTCACTACACCCAACACTGGAACAGTCCATTGTCAGATATTTAGGCCCCGGCACCCAGGCAGAGGAGAGAGGTCCCATAACAGAGATTCAGGCTTCATGTCAGCAGAGAATCAGTCTTCATGTCATAGCAGAGAATCAGGCTTCACGTCACCCAACACTGGAACAGTCCATTGTCAGATATTTAGGCCCCGGCACCCAGGCAGAGGAGAGAGGTCCCATAACAGAGATTCAGGCTTCATGTCAGCAGAGAATCAGTCTTCATGTCATAGCAGAGAATCAGGCTTCACGTCACCCAACACTGGAACAGTCCATTGTCAGATATTTAGGCGCAGGCACCCAGGCAGAGGAGAGAGGTCCCATAGCAGAGAATCTGGCTTCATGTCAGCAGAGAATCAGTCTTCATGTCATAGCAGAGAATCAGGCTTCACGTCACGCCAAATTCAGCACATGCGCCAGGCAAAGGATGTGCGTCAAACCGGCTAGTCCCAGAGCTGCAACAAGATTTCGCCCATTATCGCACACCACCAGGCTGGGCTTGAGGCTCACCGGCAGCAACCACTCGTCGGTCTGTTGTTCTATACCCCGCCACAACTCCTGTGCGGTGTGGGGCCTGTCCCCCAAACATATGAGTTTCAGAATGGCCTGCTGACGTTTACCCCGTGCTGTGCTGAAGTTGGTGGTGAAGGTGTGTGGCTGACTGGATGAGCAGGTGGAAGAAGAGGAGGAGGAAGCCGAGGAGGAGGAGGAGGCGACAGGAGGCAAAGAATGTTGCCCTGCGATTCTTAGCGGCGGAAGGACGTGCGCCAAACAGCTCTTCGCCTGGGGCCCAGCCACCACTACATTTACCCAGTGTGCAGTTAGGGAGATATAGCGTCCCTGGCCGTGCTTACTGGTCCACGTATCTGTGGTTAGGTGGACCTTGCCACAGATGGCGTTGCGCAGTGCACACTTGATTTTATCGGATAGTTGGTTGTGCAGGGAAGGCACGGCTCTCTTGGAGAAGTAGTGCTGGCTGGGAACAACATACTGTGGGACAGCAAGTGACATGAACTGTTTGAAGCTGTCTGTGTCCACCAGCCTGAATGACAGCATTTCATAGGCCAGTAGTTTAGAAATGCTGGCATTCAGGGCCAGGGATCGAGGGTGGCTAGGTGGGAATTTACGCTTTCTCTCAAATGTTTGTGAGATGGAGAGCTGAACGCTGCCGTGTGACATGGTTGAGATGCTTGGTGACGGAGGTGGTGGTGGTGTTGGTGGTACATCCTCTGTTTGCTAGGCGGCAGGTGCCAACGTTCCTCCAGAGGCGGAGGAAGAGGCCGAGGCGGCAGCAGCAGAAGAGGTAGCAGGGGGAGCCTGAGTGAGTTCCTTGTTTTTAAGGTGTTTACTCCACTGCAGTTCATGCTTTGCATGCAGGTGCCTGGTCATGCAGGTTGTGCTAAGGTTCAGAACGTTAATGCCTCGCTTCAGGCTCTGATGGCACAGCGTGCAAACTATTCGGGTCTTGTCGTCAGCACATTGTTTGAAGAACTGCCACGCCAGGGAACTCCTTGAAGCTGCCTTTGGGGTGCTCGGTCCCAGATGGCGGTGGCCAGTAGCAGACGGAATCTCTTGGCGGCGGGTGTTCTGCTTTTGCCCACTGATCCCTCTTTTGCTACGCTGTTGGCTCGGTCTCACCATTGCCTCTTCCTCCGAATTCTTAAAGTCAGTGGCACGACCTTCATTCCATGTGGGGTCTAGGAGCTCATCGTCCCCTGCATCGTCTTCCACCCAGTCTTCCTCCCTGACCTCCTGTTCAGTCTGCACACTGCAGAAAGACGCAGCAGTTGGCACCTGTGTTTCGTCATCATCAGAGACTTGCTGAGGTGGTATTCCCATGTCCTCATCATTAGGAAACATAAGTGGTTGTGCGTTAGTGCATTCTATCTCTTCCACCCCTGGGGAAGGGCTAGTTGGATGCCCTTGGGAAACCCTGCCAGCAGAGTCTTCAAACAGCATAAAAGACTGCTGCATAACTTGAGACTCAGACAGTTTCCCTAATATGCATGGGGGTGATGTGACAGACTGATGGGCTTGGTTTTCATGCGCCATCTGTGCGCTTTCTGCAGAAGACTGGGTGGGAGATAATGTGAACGTGCTGGATCCACTGTCGGCCACCCAATTGACTAATGCCTGTACCTGCTCAGGCCTTACCATCCTTAGAACGGCATTGGGCCCCACGAAATATTGCTGTAAATTCTGCTGGCTACTGGGACCTGAGGTAGTTGGTTCACTAGGACGTGTGGCTGTGGCAGAACGACCACGTCCTCTCCCAACACCAGAGGGTCCACTAACACCACCACGACCATGTCCGCGTCCGCGTCCCTTACTAGATGTTTTCCTCATTGTTACCGTTCACCACAATAAGAAAAAAATTATTTGGCCCAATGTATTGAATTCAAATTCAGGCCTTTTTTTACAGGCACCTAACACTATCTGGCTATCTATTTAGGTACCGTATTACACTAATACAGGCACAACAGTAACGACAGATTTAGCTGAATATAAATTGTAGGCCTAGTATTTAGGCGCTGGGTGACAGGAATACGTTTACGGACAGAATTATTTAAACTTGGAAATGCACGGTAGCGTGTGAAGTTATTGAGGATGACACTATCCGCACCTTCAATCTAATATACCCTTTTATGGATCTATTTAAACTTGGCCTGATACAGCAGAAAAAATATATTTAGGGAATTGCTAAGTTGGGAATTGTATTCAACCCAGAACAAAAACTGTGCTTTGGCGGACACTAAATAAATTGACCAGCCTCAGCAATAAACATAGATTTAGCTGAATATAAATTTGAGGCCTATTATTTAGGCGCTGGGTGACAGGTGTACGTTTACAGACAGAATTAGACTTGGAAATGCACGGTAGCGTGTGTGTGAAGTTATTGAGAGTGACCCTATCTGCACCTTGAATCTAATATACCCTTTTAGGGATAGATTTAAAGTAGGCCTGATACAGCAGAAACCACTAATTTAGGAAATTGCTAGGTTGGGAATTGTATTTCAACCCAGAACAAAAACTGTGCTTTGACGGACACAAAATAACTTGATCAGCTACAGCAATAACCACAGATTTAGCTGAATATAAATTTGAGGCCTATTATTTAGGCGCTGGGTGACAGGTATACGTTTACGGACAGAATTAGACTTGGATATGCACAGTAGCGTGTGTGTGAAGTTATTGAGAATGACCCTATCAGCACCTTGAATCTAATATACCCTTTGAGGGATAGATTTAAAGTAGGCCTGATACAGCAGAAACCACTAATTTAGGAAATTGCTAGGTTGGGAATTGTATTTCAACCCAGAACAAAAACTGTGCTTTGACGGACACAAAATAACTTGACCAGCTACAGCAATAACCACAGATTTAGCTGAATATAAATTTGAGGCCTATTATTTAGGCGCTGGGTGACAGGTATACGTTTACGGACAGAATTAGACTTGGATTTGCACAGTAGCGTGTGTGTGAAGTTATTGAGAATGACTCTATCAGCACCTTGAATCTAATATACCCTTTTAGGGATAGATTTAAAGTAGGCCTGATACAGCAGAAACCACTAATTTAGGAAATTGCTAGGTTGGGAATTGTATTTCAACCCAGAACAAAAACTGTGCTTTGACGGACACAAAATAACTTGACCAGCTACAGCAATAACCACAGATTTAGCTGAATATAAATTTGAGGCTTAATATTTAGGCGCTGGGTGACAGGTATACGTTTACAGACAGAATTAGACTTGGAAATGCACAGTAGAGTGTGTGTGAAGTTATTGAGAATGACTCTATCAGCACCTTGAATCTAATATACCCTTTTAATGAATAGATTTAAAGTAGCCCTGATACAGCAAAAACCACTAATTTAGGAAATTGCTAAGTTGGGAATTGTATTTCAACCCAGAAATATATCCTTTGCCAGACAGCAGACAGTATTACAATTGGCTGGCCACATCTGAAACACCAGATTTAGGGTACTGCTTTTTTGGCAATTGTATTTCACCCCCTCAATAAAATAGCAAGCACAGCCAAGCCCCTGATGTAGGATATAGCAAAAAAATAACCACACTATTGATGGTTAAATGGACTTGGTGGCAGCTTGCCCCTGATGTAGGATATAGCCAAAAGATAACGACACTATTGATGGTTAAATGGACTTGGTGGCAGCTTGCCCCTGATGTAGGATATAGCCAAAAAATAACCACACTATTCATGGTTAAATGGACTTGGTGACAGCTTGCCCCTGATGTAGGATATAGCCAAAATATAACCACACTATTCATGGTTAAATGGACTTGGTGACAGCTTGCCCCTGATGTAGGATATAGCAAAAAAATAACCACACTATTGATGGTTAAATGGACTTGGTGGCAGCTTGCCCCTGATGTAGGATATAGCCAAAAAATAACCACACTATTGATGGTTAAATGGACTTGGTGACAGCTTGCCCCTGATGTAGGATATAGCAAAAAAATAACCACACTATTGCTGGCGCACCACAAGCCACAAAATGGCCGCCGATCACCCCAGAATAAAGTGACTGAAAAACGCTCTGGGCAGCCTAAAAACAGTGTGCAATTGAATAGCAGCAGTTCAATGATCCACAGCTGTAGATCGATCACTGACTTAAGTGTTTTGGAGGAGTTAATCACTGCCTAATCTCGCCCTAACGTCGCAGCTGCAACCTCTCCCTACACTAAGCACAGCAGAGTGACGTGCGGCGCTACGTGACTCCAGCTTAAATAGAGGCTGGGTCACATGCTGCACTGGCCAATCACAGCCATGCCAATAGTAGGCATGGCTGTGATGGCCTCGTGGGGCAAGTAGTATGACGCTTGTTGATTTGCTGCCTTTCAAAAAGTGCCAAAAAAACGACGAACACCGAACCCGGACTTTTACTAAAATGTTCGGGTTCGGGTCCGTGTCACGGACACCCCAAAATTCGGTACGAACCCGAGCTATACAGTTCGGGTTCGCTCATCCCTACTATTGACATCTCTTTGCGGTTGTCTAAAATCTATTCCATACACTTCCCCTAATAGGGGACGTAACAGGGATTAAACTGATAGGAATAGTACTACTTAACACACCACTATAGTTGACAACTCTTTGCGGTTGTCTAAAATCGATTCCACATACACGTCCCCTGATAGGGGACGTAACAGGGATTAAACTGATAGGAATAGTACTACTTAACACACCACTCATATCTGGTGGCACAGTACATTGCACGGCGCGCGCAGTGCCCCAAATTGGAAGTAGGAGGACCGACCAAGCATCTTTTTCTATCTCCCGGTTCCTAAAATCTATTCCATACACGTCCCCTGATAGGGGACGTAACAGGGATTTAACTGATAGGAATAGTACTACTTAAACACACCACTCATATTGGGATTGAACAGTACATTACACGGCGCACGCGCAGCGCCCCAAATTGGGAGTAAGAGGACCGACCCAGCATCTTTTTCCATCTCCTGGTTCCAAAAATCTATTCCATACACGTCCCCTGATAGGGGACGTAACAGGGATTAAACTGATAGGAATAGTACTACGTAAACACACCACTCATATCTGGTGGCACAGTACATTGCACGGCGCACGCGCAGTGCCCCAAATTGGAAGTAGGAGGACCGACCAAGCATCTTTTTCTATCTCCCGGTTCCTAAAATCTATTCCATACACGTCCCCTGATATTGGACGTAACAGAGATTAAACTGATAGGAATAGTACTACTTAAACACACCACTCATATTGGGATTGCACAGTACATTACACGGCGCACGCGCAGTGCCCCAAATTGGAAGCAAGAGCACCGACCAAGCATCTTTTTCCATCTCCCGGTTCCTACAATCTATTCCATACACGTCCCCTGATAGGGGACGTAACTGGGATTAAACTGATAGGAATAGTACTACTCAAACACACCACTCATATCTGGTGGCACAGTACATTGCAAGGCGTACGCGCAGTGCCCCAAATTGGAAGTAAAAGGACCGACCAAGCATCTTTTTCCATCTCCCGGTTCCTAAAATCTATTCCATACACCGGCCCCTGATAGGGGACAAAACAGAGATTAAACTGTTAAGAACAGATTTTTTTTTTTATAAAAAAAAAAAGAGGACAGCCTCTGCGGAGCTGGGTATTTTTTGGCCGCGTTACTGAACGCTCATGCACAATTGCTGTAGGCTCATGCGTCCTTTTGCGGAGGTGACAAACCTGGTCAGTCAAACCCAAGGCAACATCATCGACCTCATCCCATATGCGTTTTTTTCTGGAGCATGCCCTGCGAAGACTGCTGGATCAGGCCGTAGATGAGCATGAAAAGGACGAGTTGTGGTCACCATCACCACCAGAAGGAGCCTTGTCGTCGTCGATTGCTGGACCCGCGGCAACGCAAAGAGAGGAGTCTGAAGAAGAGGAGTGCGAGGAGGAAGGTGGCTTTGAGGAGGTGGAAGACCAACCATAGTAGGCGTCCCAGGGGGCTTGTTGTCACCTTTCGGGGACCCTTGGTGTTGTACGTGGCTGGGTGGAGGAAGAGACCTTCAATGACGTCAGTGAGGACAAGGAACGGGACATGGCTAGCTTGGTATCCAACCTTGTGCAAATGGGGAGTTTGCGGTTGTGCAAATGGACTGTTTGCGGTTGTTTACGGTGCGTTAAACGGGGAGTTTGGTTTGTCACTGTGAAGCGGGCGTAACCCTTACACTACCTGATCGATACAACATCATACCTGATGTTTTAAAGCACGTTATTCCAAACAATTTAGGAATGTTAGATGATTTATACCCTTTATGGATTAAAACCCGACTGTAAAGCCCTGTTTGCCTTGTATTAGTGGCGAAATAAAAAATATATTCGCCGTTCAGTGTTGCACTTATCTGTAGAAAAGCTTTTATTGTTATTACCACCCACCTCCACACTCTGTCGTCGTGCCACTCTGTGGCCTCCTCATGCTGTTCCCACCCTCCCCACTTCATGACTGGGCCACTATTTTGCCTTTTTGGCTTGGCTGACATCATCACTTATTTGACCCTTTTTCTGATCTGTTAGAAGGAAAACAAAATGAGATGCACAACGGATCCTCTCTGTGTAGCAGCTGTAAGGCCTTTATGGTTCCATTAGAATTGGCTTGTGATTTGGTAGCCAAAAGCAGGAGTGTGTACAAAACACAGAAGATAGGTAAATATTCTGTGTCATCTCTGTTTTAGATCCACTCCTGTTTTTTTTTGGGCATTAGCAATACTGATGGATTACTGACCAAATGCTGACCGAGTGAAGGCTGATGCTCCACAGACAGGAAAACTTTTTTTTGTGGGTTATTGTTCTGTCAGATCATAGGAATGGCAAAATAATCAGTGGCGTCAACACAAACTTATTGCTGACACCCTCTCCACTCTGTTGGGGGCCTCTACTTGTATAAGTGTTTAATAGAACAGGTTCTGTAGACATCTATGTGGAATCAGCTGACGACGGTGTAAAAGGAGTGTTCTTCTTGGCGCTAAAATCAACCTGTAAGGCTGAGTTCATACTTGAGTTATTTGGTCCGTTTTGTCCCAGTGACTGCCCAAATAAGTCAAGGGTGCAGTGATTCTAAGAGCGACGCCTGTCATCTGCATATCATATGGACTCACAATATTATTTCACTACCAAAGCAAACTCTCTATGCGTGTTGCTGCAATGCACAGTGTTCTACGCCACTATAAAGGATATCCCCAGCCAGGAAATAGACACTTTTTAACGTGATTCACCGCAAACAAATTTGGATCGAACCACATTTTTTTCAAAAATATATGGCGAACCGGTGAATCAAGTTTTTGAAAAATTCCCTTATCTCTAGTTATTATGTGTTGAATCACTGTCTTTTTAATGGCTACCACTAATTCTTCTTCAATGAAATAGGGTAGTGAAAGTACAGTCACTACCCAGCATGTTCTTTTGTGTAGCATAATTATAATGGTATCGGTAGCAGCATTCTGGGCTAAAGTCTTAGGAGATGCCTTGTTCTGTGTCTTATTTTTTCCTGGTATCAAGTTACAGTAAGATAAAATGTTACTAAAAGAGTAGCCAGCAGCATAAAACCAAGGTTTCTGTGATCTAATCTCACTCCCTGCCTCTGCACTGTATGATCAGTGCAAAGCAATAAGGGAAAGCTGAATATGATGTGCACATCATGCTAAGCTTCCCTCAAGGAGATACAGTACAGGAACTGTACATACTACAAGAACATCTCATGTATTGAACCATATTTCTTTTAAAATATTCATGTTGGAAAAATGTGTAGAGATGATGATAAATATGTAAAGTAAAGCTGTGTCATGTTCTAGAGAGGGTCCTACCGACCCCTAGAACATACCTCAGGCAAACAAACACAAGGCAAGCAATCAGACAAGGTAAAGACCAACACAAATTCTTTATTCACAGATATCTAGACATGGCAGGAAACTGGACCAGCAGGTAAGGGACCAGTGGTAGGCAATACCACTGGACCAAGTGCACTGGTTTGACTTGGGGCCAAACCCAGAGTGCAGACACTCAGTGAGCCCCGTTCTTCACAGAACCACTAATGATGGGGACTGATGGTGCAAGCACCAGCTGTCCACACAAACATAAGGACTGGAATCCAGGCACACAAACTGGAACCCAAACATAACCACACAGAAGACAGTTCAGACAAGAGAAACAGTAACCAAAACACAAGTAGATGCTGACCTTGCGACCGTCGTTTCCCAGACCTCGCATAGTCCCCCAAAGTTCAGGCTATCACCTAGCCCCGGGCCCCTCAGCCAGCCCGGCTGAGACCACCTTTACAGAGCCTCCAGCAGGACTCTGTTGCACAAAGAATCTCTCCCCCCACACTGACATCCTAGGAAGGTACTTTATGCCCGACTGATTATAGCAAGCCTCACCTGCGATCACCTTAGATGAAAGGGAATACCTGTGCCAGAAGGGGGTGGACTGGCAGCTCCCACTACCAAGCATAACTGCCAGTCCAAGTAAAATCCAGCCCAGAAAAATGTATACAAAACTGTCTTAGCAGACTGACTATGCTTTTGCTGAGACCACTGCCACTCTCTGGATTTTTTCTGTCTCACCCATCTGAGGTACCTGAGTGGGATAACACGCCTTCTAGCACTGTTCACATTACCACAGTGTTCACAGGCAGAGCTGTGCACATAGACTAGATGTCCCCTCTCATGAGAACCCAAGAGCCCTCTCATCGAAGGCATAGACTCGGACTATCAGAGTTATTCCATGCAGAGTTAGTCCATGGGCAAACAGACCGAGCTGCACACAAGACATAGAACCAGACTAGAAAATGCCTGTTCCTCATGCGGAGTTAGTCCATAGGTGAACAGACAGTTGCCCCACAAGACACAGAACCATACAAAGGCCCCTTTCACACGGGCGATATTTCTGCGCGGGTGCAATGCGTGAGGTGAACGCATTGCACCCGCACTGAATCGGGACCCATTCATTTCTATGGGGCTGTGCACATGAGCGGTGAATTTCACGCATCACTTGTGCGTTGCGTGAAAATCGCAGAATGCTCCTCTTTGTGCGTTTTTCACGTAACACAGGCCCCATAGAAATGAATGGGGTTGCGTGAAAATCACAAGCATCTGCATGCAAGTACGGATGCGGTGCGATTTTCACGCACGGTTGCTAGGAGACGATCGGGATGGGGACCTGATCATTATTATTTTCCCTTATAACATGGTTATAAGGGAAAATAATAGCATTCTGAATACAGAATGTTTAGTACAATAGGGCTGGAGGGGTTAAAAAAATTATAATAATAATTTAACTCCTAATTTTAACCCCTCCAGCCCTATTGTACTAAGCATTCTGTATTCAGAATTCTATTATTTTCCCTTATAACCATGTTATAAGGGGAAATAATACAATCTATACTACAACTAACCCAAACCTGAACTTCTGTGAAGAAGTTCGGGTCTGGGTACCACAGTCAGTTTTTTATCACGCGCGTCCGCGTGCAAAACACATTGCACCAGGACGCATCCGGACCTAATCCGGACACGCTCGTCTGCAAGGGGCCAAAGTGACCTTATTGTGTCTCACTAGATTAGCACCTAGTAATTAGTGTTGAGCGCGAATATTCGAATAACAAATTTTTATCTCGAATATCGCAACTTCGAGATTTCTCGAATATTTCAAATATAGTTCTATATATTCGCAAAATCGAATATTCTTTTTTTTTGTTTGTTTTTTTTTTCATCTGAAAATATATGATTCCTCCCTGCTTCTTGCTTGTGGGTCAATGAGCTATTGGCCCACAAGCAACTGAATTGAAGCTGGAAGGAATCACGTTTTCAGATGGACCGGAATATTCGAAATAAAGAATATATTGCTGTATATTCAATTTTAGAATATTCATCCTATTCTAATCTAAACCAATAATCTCGGTTATAATATTCGAGTTCACGAATATTACAACAGAAAAATCGTAATGGTTAATACGTGTGCCCGGCACTACCCGACCGCATGACAAAGTCGTTATTTAATAAACTTCAGCATACACCTCCCCGACAAGCGTCCCCGTCACCATGGGAACGCCTGTGGGTTAGAAAATACCATCGGATCTGAGTTTTCCCTGAGATCGTAAAACCTCAGATCCGATGGTATATTCTAACCCACAGGCGTTCCCATGGTGACGGGGACGCTTGTCAGGGAGCAGTATGTCAAAGTGGAATATTATTGCTCTAACTTCATCTTTTAGAATATTCGTAATATTGCTCTAACTTCGTCTTTTAGAATATTCGGAATATTGCTCTAACCGTCTTTTAGAATATTACGAATATTCTAAAACACGAAGTTAGAGCAATATTAAGAATATTCGTAAAATACACATAGATTGTAATTTAGCTAATATAGTGCTATAATCCTTTTTTTTTTTTTTGTCTAATTTTTTTTGCCTCTTCTGAACTTCAGTTTTGGAAAATATGTACACTATTAAAAAAATTACTATAGCAGTATATTAGCTAAATTACAATCTATATGTTTATTTTATGAATATTCTTAATATTGCTCTAACTTCGTCTTTTAGAATATTCGTAATATTGCTCTAACTTTGTCTTTTAGAATATTACGAATATTCTAAAAGACGAAGTTAGAGCAATATTAAGAATATTCGTAAAATACACATATAGATTGTAATTTAGCTAATATACTGCTATAGTAATTTTTTTAATAGTGTACATATTTTCCAAAACTGAAGTTCAGAAGAGGCAAAAAAAATGTGAGAAAAAAAAGGGGTTATAGCACTATATTAGCTAAATTACAATCTATATATGTATTTTACGAAAATTCTTAATATTGCTCTAACATTGTCTTTTAGAATATTACGAATATTCTAAAAGACGAAGTTAGAGCAATATTAAGAATATTCGTAAAATACACATATTAGCCTAGCCATAGTCAATTAGTCATAGGAACGTTGCCTTATACTGTCAAAAGAAAAATCGCAATTAATTAAATTGCATATTATTTGCGATAAATGGAATAATTACGAATATTCGATTTTGAAGAATATAACACGAATATTCAATCGAATATTCGCGAAATATCGCGAAATCGAATATGGCACCTCCCGCTCATCACCACTAGTAACCACACCAAGACCAAGACATTGATTCCCACAACAACCAGAAAACAGGGAGGGGAGCAAGAACATACAAGGAGAACAGTACACAAACAGGCTGCCGTAACAACCCATCGCCCATGGCAACCAGCCTGCACGGCATCCACCATAACCAGAGCAACAGACGTGAGTAACACGGCAACCCTTGTAATAGTCCTCCTCTGATATTTCTAATTCCAGTTCACCAGTTTAATTAGTCAGACTTCTGGCATTAGTATACATACAATTAAGGCCCTTATGCACACGACCGTTTTTGTGGTCCGCTTCCGAGCCGCATTTTTTGCGGCTCGGGTGCGGACTCATTTACTTCAATGGGGCCGCAAAAGATGCAGACAGCACTCCGTGTGCTGTCCGCATCCGTTGCACCGATTTGTGGCCCCGCAAAAAAATATAGCATGTCCTATTCTTGTGCGTTTTGAAGACAAGAATAGGTAATTCTATAGGTTTTAGATACATTTTACTCTACATCCTATCTTATGAACTGTCCTAGTCCCTCCCTCCATTCCACCCCCAGTTTTACTACCTCACCCCAGGTAAATATCTACACTATCTTTCCCTTTTATAATGTAATTATCCTACCCTTAGTCACTAGTTTAAACATTTCTCCAACCTTTTAGCCATCTTTCACCCAACACAGCTGCACCTTCCCCAATAAGGTGCAGCCCATTCCTTCGATAAAGCCTGTAGCCGACAGAGGTCTGCCCAGTTCTGCAGGAACCCAAACGCCTCCTTGCTACACCAGCTTTTGAGCCCCTTGTTAACTTCCTTAATATTCCACTGCCTTTCTGGTGTGGCTTGTGGTACTGGTAGTATTTAAGAAAATGCTACCTTTGAGGTCCTTGCCTTGAACTTGTGGCTTAAGTCCCTGAAATAACTCCACCCACCTCTAACTTTGTCATTGGTTCCAATGTGGATCAAGACCACTTGGTCTTTGCCAGCCCCTCCCAGTAATCTATCAACCTGATCCATTATATGTCAAACTCAAGTGCCAGGAAGACAACACACCATTTGATGATCCCGGTCTTCGTGACAAATTGCCCTATCTGTAGCCCTAATAATAGAGTCTCCCACATCCAGAACCTGTCAGACCTGCCTTGCACTCCTGGTCCTCTGCTTACTGGAGCTGACATTCCCCAGACTGGCAGAGGAAGTGTCTGTCTGAAGCAGTGCTCTCTCTGAACTGACATCCCCCTTATCTGCCAACCTTGCAAACTTATTGGGGTGTTTCAGATCCAGGCTAGCCTTCCTGGCTCTCTTACCTCTACCCAGCTTTCTGTTATCCAGCTACCTACCTAGCTTTCCTGATCCTCCATGCTACCAGCTTCTCCTGCATCTACCCCATAGAGTGCCTGCTCAGTGAGCAGCAAACTATTTTCCAAATTGTCAACACTTCTCACTTCCTGTATCGCTGAGATACAGGATGTGTGATTCCAACCTGGCAATTTGCTCGCATTTCAAACAAAGATATGCACCTCAAACAGCTCAAGGGGTTTTGGAACCGCGCTGCTAGAGACTTTGTCTCCCGGTCAACAGTGGATAGCATAGAGCATCAGCCCCTCTTCTCGTCACCCAAAGGATCCGATCTTCCCCAGACCTCCTCCTCTACAGGGTTAAAGAAGATAGGCAGAATAGTGAAGCACCCTTTGCAATCTTTTTATAAAAGGTTTTATTCTACTCACAAGAGTCGGTAGACAAAAGGCATATAGGTACAAAACAATCGTCACGTTCCTGCCCGACCCGGGTTTCGCTGCCTCGCTTCTTCAGGGGCGATAACTGCGCATGCTTGCAGTAGGGCCCTTTAAATAGCCCAGCTAATCTCATTACATAAGCCGGTATAGTTCCGTAACATATACCAAATTTTCAAACAACAGTTGCAAATCATACATAATAAAATTACAGTTAGTGATCCTTCATACATTAACACTTAAAACAAACATTAGAATAAAAAGAGAGTTTCTCTCGCTGTTATAAACTCATTCGTATATACACCCTTTCGAATTACCGCAATTATGTTCAATCAGTACATATTTTCAGCCTACTTTCCAAAGTTACTATCCCACATCATAACGGTAACATCTAATATCCTAGATCCCTCCAACTTTGTCTACAGTATTCATAATGCCGTCCCCTAGGCTCCGCCCACTCCTGGAGCGTTATTCAGGTATTCTCCGCCCACTCCTAGAGCGTCATTCAGGTACTCTCGACCCCGCCTCCTCCCTCTGACGTCCACATCACGAAGCACCACCGCCCAATTGAACGGTCAGGCTAACATGACGTCGCTCAAAGGTCCTCAAGAAGCCAGGTAAAGTAAAGCCGAACGATGCTACCGGTGAGAACACTTTACAGTATACATGGCTTCAAATCAAATTCTATGTTCAGCCCACTTGGTTGTAGGGTCCCTAACTGATAGATCCACTCTACCTCTTTTCTATTAATCTGTGCCAGCGAATCCCCTCCTCGCCAGTGTGGCTTGACAGTTTCAACTCCAGCAAATTTCAAGCCCCGCGGATTTTTTCCATGCATAAGCTTGAAATGAGCTGATACACTATGGGTCATCAGGCCTTTTTTGATGTTCCGTAGGTGTTCTTGTATCCTAACCTTCAACTTCCTCACCGTCCTGCCCACGTACTGGAGCCCACATGGGCACTCCAGCACGTATATGATGCCCTCATTTTCGCACGAGCAGTTTCCTCTTATGCAAAACTCCACCCCATTCTTTTTGGATACCATATAGTTAATATTCCTCTGCCGTTCTTTTGAGTTCCGATTTTAACACCCTGCACAAAATCCGCACCAGGTAAATTTTCCTCCTTCCTTATTTATCTTTATATTCACTGGGGGGATGGCACTGTGTACAAGTTTTGTTCTAATGCTAGCCGCTTTCTTAAAAATAAAAGAGGGATTCGCAGGTATTGTTTTTCCTAATATTGGATCGTTCTTTAATATTCCCCAGTTCTTTTTCACCATTTTTTTGATATTGTCAGACATAGAGCAAAATTTTGTCACAAAGGAGAACCTGTAGTCCCTGTCCACCTTCTTCACTTTTCCTTTCATATGTTCGCTTCCTCCCCCTTTTTCTATCTCCACATTTTGTATACACACATCAAGACTCGCCTTATCATAACCTCTTTCAACAAATCTGTCTCTTAGCACCCTGCATTGTGTTCTATAGTCACCCACTTCTGTGCAATTACGGGCCATCCTTTTAAACTGACCCTTCGGTATGTTCTTGAGCCATGGCCCGTAATAACAGCTCTTCATATCAATGTAGGAGTTGACGTCTGTTCCCTTGAAGTATGAGCTCGTCATGAAGCGGCCATCCTCTATCCGTATACACAGATCCAAAAAGTTGACACTCACATTACTGATCTCCCCCACAAATCGCAGGTTCCAATCATTGTTATTCAACTGGCAGATAAAGGACTCGAGTCCCTCTCTCTCTACCTCCTTCCCACACTAGGAGACAGTCATCGATATACCTCCTCCAGAAGGTCAATTTACCCCCTGGGATGTCCGCTCCTAGTGTGGGAAGGATGGAACTCTCCTCCCAGGCCCCCATAAAAATATTAGCAAAACTGGGGGCGAATTTCGCCCCCATCGCCGTGCCAATGCACTGTACATAATGTGAATCTCTAAACCAGAAGTAGTTATAGTCAAGGCAATAACTGAGACACTCCAAGATAAAGTTTCCCTGCTGATCTCCTATTCTTTCATCATTTCTGATCCTGTTCTCTACCGCCTCCATTCCTAATTTCTTTGGAATAACTGTGTACAGGGATGCCACATCAATTGTGGCCATCCATGTATTCACGGTGGGGGGGCTTAGATCTTTAATGAGATGTAACACAGATCCAGTATCCTTCAGATGCGAGGGATTCTGCAACACATATCCCTGCAGATAAAAATCAATATACTCCGTAATTCTGCACGTCAGCGAGTTGAGCCCCGGAATTATCGGCCTCCCCGGAGGATCCGTTGGACTTTTATGCACCTTGGGCAGGTGATATATCACCGGCACCAAGGGAAATGGAATAGTAAGATACTCATACTCTTTTTTATTTAGTATTCCTTTCTTAAAACCCTCTGCTAGTATTCTGTCAAGGATCCGTTTATACTCCTGGGTGGGGTTACTTTTCAGTTTTCTATAGGTTGTTGTATCTGATACTAATCTCGCCATTTCGGCTTCATATTTTTCTTTATTCATTACAACCACCCCCCCCCCCCCCCCCCCCCTTTATCAGCTGGCTTGATTATTATATCTGGATTTCTTTCCAGATCTTTAAGGGCTTTTCTTTCCTTATAAGTGAGATTTTGTGTCACCTTATCCGTGTCCATCTCTTCCAGCTCCTTCAATAGGCCAGTTTTAAATGCCTCCACACACTCATTATTTGGGTTTTTTGGGAAAAACTTTGATTTTTCTTTCATTTGTGTATGCAAAATCTCTTCCTTCTTATCCGACTTTATATTCACTACTACAGGGTTTGCACTCTGTGGTGCGGGGTTGTTGATCCAATACTTGGCCATATTTATTTTCCAAATAAATTTGTGTATGTCCAGAAAAGCCTCAAATTTGTTGATCCTCTGACTAGGTGCATATTTTAGGCCCTTACTAAGGACACTCTTTTCTCCCTCTGTTAGAGTGTGGCTACTTAAGTTGAAAATTCCTCTTATATCTCCTTGCTCTTTTTGTTTTTTGGGCTTATTCTTCCCTTTTCCCTGTCTTCCTCTGCCAGGCTTCTTTTTTGTGGTGTCCTCACTATCTGTTCTCTTATTTCTCCTTCCCTCCTGTCTGCATCTTTGTACTCCTTTTATGCTCTGATGGGGAAAATTCTGCTCACCTTGCTGTTTAAAACTTAGTCTGTCTCCCTCACAGTTGTCCCTTTTTGGATTTTCTCCATAGCTGTTTCCTTCATAATAAGTCCCTTTTTCATAATAACTTGAGTTATAATTTTCATTATAATTTTCTTATACTAAGAAAAGCCCTTAAAGATCTGGAAAGAAATCCAGATATAATAATCAAGCCAGCTGATAAAGGGGGGGGGGGGGGGGGGGGGGTTGTAATGAATAAAGAAAAATATGAAGCCGAAATGGCGAGATTCTCCTGTCTGCATCTTTGTACTCCTTTTATGCTCTGATGGGGAAAATTCTGCTCACCTTGCTGTTTAAAACTTAGTCTGTCTCCCTCACAGTTGTCCCTTTTTGGATTTTCTCCATAGCTGTTTCCTTCATAATAAGTCCCTTTTTCATAATAACTTGAGTTATAATTTTCATTATAATTTTCTTATACTAAGAAAAGCCCTTAAAGATCTGGAAAGAAATCCAGATATAATAATCAAGCCAGCTGATAAAGGGGGGGGGGGGGGGGGGGTTGTAATGAATAAAGAAAAATATGAAGCCGAAATGGCGAGATTAGTATCAGATACAACAACCTATAGAAAACTGAAAAGTAACCCCACCCAGGAGTATAAACTGATCCTTGACAGCATACTAGCAGAGGGTTTTAAGAAAGGAATACTAAATAAAAAAGAGTATGAGTATCTTACTATTCCATTTCCCTTGGTGCCGGTGATAAAAGTCCAACGGATCCTCCGGGGAGGCCGATAATTCCGGGGCTCAACTCGCTGACGTGCAGAATTACGGAGTATATTGATTTTTATCTGCAGGGATATGTGTTGCAGAATCCCTCGCATCTGAAGGATACTGGATCTGTGTTACATCTCATTAAAGATCTAAGCCCCCCCACCGTGAATACATGGATGGCCACAATTGATGTGGCATCCCTGTACACAGTTATTCCAAAGAAATTAGGAATGGAGGCGGTAGAGAACAGGATCAGAAATGATGAAAGAATAGGAGATCAGCAGGGAAACTTTATCTTGGAGTGTCTCAGTTATTGCCTTGACTATAACTACTTCTGGTTTAGAGATTCACATTATGTACAGTGCATTGGCACGGCGATGGGGGCGAAATTCGCCCCCAGTTTTGCTAATATTTTTATGGGGGCCTGGGAGGAGAGTTCCATCCTTCCCACACTAGGAGCGGACATCCCAGGGGGTAAATTGACCTTCTGGAGGAGGTATATCGATGACTGTCTCCTAGTGTGGGAAGGAGGTAGAGAGAGAGGGACTCGAGTCCTTTATCTGCCAGTTGAATAACAATGATTGGAACCTGCGATTTGTGGGGGAGATCAGTAATGTGAGTGTCAACTTTTTGGATCTGTGTATACGGATAGAGGATGGCCGCTTCATGACGAGCTCATACTTCAAGGGAACAGACGTCAACTCCTACATTGATATGAAGAGCTGTTATTACGGGCCATGGCTCAAGAACATACCGAAGGGTCAGTTTAAAAGGATGGCCCGTAATTGCACAGAAGTGGGTGACTATAGAACACAATGCAGGGTGCTAAGAGACAGATTTGTTGAAAGAGGTTATAATGAGGCGAGTCTTGATGTGTGTATACAAAATGTGGAGATAGAAAAAGGGGGAGGAAGCGAACATATGAAAGGAAAAGTGAAGAAGGTGGACAGGGACTACAGGTTCTCCTTTGTGACAAAATTTTGCTCTATGTCTGACAATATCAAAAAAATGGTGAAAAAGAACTGGGGAATATTAAAGAACGATCCAATATTAGGAAAAACAATACCTGCGAATCCCTCTTTTATTTTTAAGAAAGCGGCTAGCATTAGAACAAAACTTGTACACAGTGCCATCCCCCCAGTGAATATAAAGATAAATAAGGAAGGAGGAAAATTTACCTGGTGCGGATTTTGTGCAGGGTGTAAAAATCGGAACTCAAAAGAACGGCAGAGGAATATTAACTATATGGTATCCAAAAAGAATAGGGTGGAGTTTTGCATAAGAGGAAACTGCTCGTGCGAAAATGAGGGCATCATATACGTGCTGGAGTGCCCATGTGGGCTCCAGTACGTGGGCAGGACGGTGAGGAAGTTGAAGGTTAGGATACAAGAACACCTACGGAACATCAAAAAAGGCCTGATGACCCATAGTGTATCAGCTCATTTCAAGCTTATGCATGGAAAAAATCTGCGGGGCTTGAAATTTGCTGGAGTTGAAACTGTCAAGCCACACTGGCGAGGAGGGGATTCGCTGGCACAGATTAATAGAAAAGAGGTAGAGTGGATCTATCAGTTAGGGACCCTACAACCAAGTGGGCTGAACATAGAATTTGATTTGAAGCCATGTATACTGTAAAGTGTTCTCACCGGTAGCATCGTTCGGCTTTTCTTTACCTGGCTTCTTGAGGACCTTTGAGCGACGTCATGTTAGCCTGACCGTTCAACCGTTCAATTGGGCGGTGGTGCTTCGTGATGTGGACGTCAGAGGGAGGAGGCGGGGTCGAGAGTACCTGAATGACGCTCTAGGAGTGGGCGGAGAATACCTGAATAACGCTCCAGGAGTGGGCGGAGCCTAGGGGACGGCATTATGAATACTGTAGACAAAGTTGGAGGGATCTAGGATATTAGATGTTACCGTTATGATGTGGGATAGTAACTTTGGAAAGTAGGCTGAAAATATGTACTGATTGAACATAATTGCGGTAACCCGAAAGGGTGTATATACGAATGAGTTTATAACAGCGAGAGAAACTCTCTTTTTATTCTAATGTTTGTTTTAAGTGTTAATGTATAAAGGATCACTAACTGTAATTTTATTATGTATGATTTGCAACTGTTGTTTGAAAATTTGGTATATGTTACGGAACTATACCGGCTTATGTAATGAGATTAGCTGGGCTATTTAAAGGGCCCTACTGCAAGCATGCGCAGTTATCGCCCCTGAAGAAGCGAGGCAGCGAAACCCGGGTCGGGCAGGAACGTGACGATTGTTTTGTACTATATGCCTTTTGTCTACCGACTCTTGTGAGTAGAATAAAACCTTTTATAAAAAGATTGCAAAGGGTGCTTCACTATTCTGCCTATCTTCTTTAACCCTGTAGAGGAGGAGGTCTGGGGAAGATCAGATCCTTTGGGTGACGAGGAGAGGGGCTGATGCTCTATGCTATCCACTGTTGACCGGGAGACATAGTCTCTAGCAGCGCGGTTCAAAAAACCCCTTGATTTGTATAAACCAGTGTGAACGACCTACCACACTATTCCGGGACCAGCAGCAGCGCAAGTAATTGTCCGTGTTGGGACACAGGACTGACTTTTCTTTTCTGTATTTTACCCTTAAACAGCTGTTCCAGGACTTCATACTTTTGACAATATGTGCACTGGACTAAATTGTCAATAATGGTACACATACTTACTAATGGGGATTACACCAGAAAAGAGAAAGAAGAAAAATAATACAGTGCAATGAAATGGAACTGACTTTATGTAGTCCCCACCTACCGTAAAGTCCCTTAATCTGAGTTCACTTAATCTTGAATCACACATTTAATGCAAACACACACTTGAACTCAAACACCTGAACACTCACAAACTCTCAGTTTTTGTCTGCTTATATAGGTGCTGCTCCCAGACAACTTCAAACCAGATTGCTATACTCATAGTGTTCTAGGCTATGCAATAAACCTGGCAGCAAAAACAAGTTACAGTGTGCTGTATAAACTATACTGCACTGCTCTGACTTGGTACACAATATAATAAAGTCAGGCACAGACACTTAGCAATGTTCACAAATAATTTACCAGCCTCTCACAGTTACTCCCTCACTTAATCTTAAGTCACACGCTTACAGTATTGCAAACACACAGTTGAACTCAAAGGCTCACAAATTCATGTTTTTTGTCTGCTTATATAGGTGCTGCTCCCAGACAACTTCAAACTAGATTGCTGTTTTTCCCCCCTCTGGATTCAAAGGACTGAGCTGGCCTCAAGATTGGCTATTTACCTTCTCCTAATTATACAACCATATCCTAATTATTCACCTGTGCAACACACTGGAGAAAGAGAAAAAATGTATGCAATACACCTGGCAGCAAAAAGAAGTTACAGTCTATAAACTATACTGCACTGCTCTGATTTGGTATACAATGCAATAAAGTCAGGCACAGACACTTAGCAATGCAAACAAATATTTTATAAGCCTCTCACAGTTACTGTACTCCTTCACTTATCTTAAGTCACACACTTGAAATCAACCACGCAAACACTCACAAACTCAATTTTTTTTATCTACTTATACAGTTGCTTCTCCCACACAACTTCAAACTCGACTGCTGTTTTTTTCCCCCCCTCTGGATTCAGTCAGGAGAAGGGTACAAAAATGTTTCCAACGCATCAGGTATACAATGGAAAACAATGAAGACACTCATCAAGAAGTGGATAACATTTGGCAAAATAGTGACATTACCAAGAACGGGACAAAATTTCCGGAAAGGACAAACTCCAGAATTTCCGGAAAGGACAAAAATAAAATTGGTTCAGGAGGCTGCCAAGAGTCTTACAGCAAAATTGAAGAAGCTGCAGGAATTTCTGATAAGTACTGGTATTGTACTGCATGTGAAAAAAATCTTCTGTATTCTTAATATGTCTGGGTTGTGAGGTTGGGTGGCAACACGGAAACCTTTTCTTACAAAGAAAAACATCCAATTCTGGGTATCTTTTGCCCAAACCTACATCAAGTCTGCCAAAATCATGTGAGAAAATGTGTTATGGTCTGATGAGACCAAAATTAAACTTTTTGACCATTATTACAAAAGGTACCATATGTTTTTTGCAAAAGCCAACACTGCATATCACCTACAGAGTAGCATACCAGCAGTGAAGCATATTGTAGGCAGCATTATGCTTTGAGGCTGTTTTTCTGTAGCTGGAACTGGGGCTTTTGTCAAGGTGAAGGGAATTATGAACAGTTCCAAATATCAGTCAATAAAAATAAAAAAAACTTCTGGGCTCCACTAAAAAGCTGAATATAAATTGGAATTTTACTTTCAGCAAGACCAAAAGCATACCTCCATCAACAAAACAATGGTTTCGACAGGAGAAAATCTAAGTTTTAGAATTGCCCAGCTGGATCCCAGACCTGAATCCAATTGACCTGAAGAAGACTGTACACAGGACAAGCCCTTGCAATCTAACAGTATTAGAGCACTTTTGCAAGGAAGTTGACTGAAAGATGACTGAAAGACTGAATGCTGTCATAAATTTAAAGGGTACTTCAACAAAGTATTCGTTTAAGGGTGTTTATATTTATGCAACCACACTATTTTAGTTCTTCCCCCCCCCCTTGTTTTTCAATTGAATTGTACTGACTATAAGTGATTAAAAGTTAAATGTCTGTTCTTCTTGGTCTGATTTTTTAATATGACATACTGACATTTTAACAGGAGTGTGTACACTTGTCATATCCACTGTACATCTGAAAATGGGTGGAAGCATTCTGTTTTGTGAAACAGCTTTCAGCATACCTTTTCTACTTCTACATCAGTTCTATATTTGCTTAGTCAAAGTACCATACACAAGGTAAAAAGTCAAACTAATATTCATTGTCATATTAGGTATGGAATAGAGAAATACTTTTCATATTTCTCTAGTTTAACCTCATCATATTTACTAGTTTTGGTATTATTTTCATTTAATAGATTATTTTTATTTGCACGTTCGGCTCATTTCTCAAATCTATTATTGTTTTATTTGAAACATATTGCAGATATTCTGGGAAATAAGTTTTAACTGCTCCTCCATACATGGCCTATGACTACAGATTCCATGCTGTGCTTTGGAAGAGGGAAGAGATGCAACAAGAAGAGAAGATGGCTCTAAGATGACAGCATGATCATTAGCAGGGTGCAGATGGTGACCCCATGCCACAGAAAAGGAGGTGAATTTCAGGTAAGATGTATCCTTTACCTTCCTTTTGTGTCCTGCTTCACAGAAAAAAAAACATATAACTCCACATATTAAAAGGTCAGGAGTTTATTATTGCTTTGGCAATTTGAGCCAGAGCATAATAACTGTTGGGTTACTATTCAGGGAAAAAATTGTGTGCAAGTGCCGTGACTTCTTAAAAATAAAAAAAATATATAGAGGCTGGTTTAACAATAATGTAGAGTATGTGAGGAAATTTAACCACAAGAGTGAACTGAAAAATAAATAAGTTTTTTTATATTCTGCACAGTGTCTGGACAAATTTATCTTATTTAAAAATGTATATTATAAAATGAATGCCATATGAAAAGAATAAGGAGAGAATGTATTTGAGATCAGTTTTTAGATTTGAGTTGCTATTTGAACCAGTCCATTTTATAAAAATGGAGTACAGTTTAACCACTCCAAATCTTTAGATTGTGTTGGAAGGCACAGTGTTCAAACATTCATAAAATTTTTGCGCACGTGATCCCAAAAAGTAAAAAAAAAAAAAAACACCTACTTGTAACTGTTTGAAGCCAGAATTCTGAGAAGTGCAACTGGAATTATTCCTGGATACGCACATTACACATCATAAACAGTATGTAAATTCCAGTAAAGATGTCACTTAATATAAATACATGGCAAGAATGGAAATATGTATGAAATCTGTATATGAGGATATAGGGAGGGGGAGGGAAAAAGGGGGATTGCAGGGAGGGAAGGAGGGTAAGGAAAAAAGGGAAGAAATTTTGTAGGGGGTGGTGTGCTGGACATCACATACAGGTAAGTACATAATGCACATTAATTTCTAAGGGAAACTAGTAACCCAGATAAGTCTATTCTCTAATGAAGTAATCAGCAGGAATATTACACATTCTGTTGTCAAGCCAGGCCTTCCATCTGTTGTGGAAAACTTATGTTTTGTAACTAGAAGATGCCCAGGCACCTTCGAACTAGCAATTATTGTCTACTTCTCTGATAATTCTATGAATAGAAGCATTATGTAAAGTATCTTAGGTAGAATAATCATTTTTATTGCTGCAATTTTGCCTAACAATGATAGAGAGTGGAGGTTAAGATTATTTAAGCAAGACTTAATATCTTCAAGGAAAGGAGTATAGTTGACATCTAGAGATGAGCGGATCGAATCAGATGAAGTGAAATTCGATCCAAATTTCAGGAAATATTGCAATGAATGTGAATTTTCTTGCACTTTGTGTTAACGTATCACAATTTTTCCTAAAATAGCAGCTACAATGGCGGCTACACATGAGGACATAGGGCAAGGAACTCTGGGAAGGCAGGCTGACCCATAATGCCATGCATGCAGCCAATCAGCAGCCAGCCCTGTTATGTCACAGCCCTATAAATACGGCGGCCATCTTAGAGTCAGACATTTTCCAGCATTCTGAGTGAAGGGACAGACGTGAGAAGGCGTTAGAGACAGCAAAAGGAAAAACCTCCTTGTGAAATAAAAAACTGAAAAAGGACAGGGAAAGGATGGGGAGGAATCATTTCACAGCCTCTTAGTGCAGGGAGAGACATCAGATGGTGCTAGGGACAGTGCCAGAAAAACCTCTTTGTGAAAAAAAAATTGTGATTTGTGAGGGCAGGGAAACATTATTTGGGGATCCAAATAGCCATTATACAGCTCTGGTATTTTGCGTCTTATGGAGCGAAAAATACGGTACGCACTTCACTGGTGAATTTATTTCTGCTAAAAGCGTTTACTGGCCTATTTAAGTACCGAAAGAAAAAATATACTCACTTCACTGGTGCACTTATTTCTGGCAAAAGCATCTAGTGGCCTATTGCAGTACAAAAAAAATATATATACACACTTCAACGGTGCAGTTATTTGTGGCAAAAGAGTTTACTGGCCTATTTCAGTATAGAAAGAAAAAATATACTCACTTCACTGGTGCCCTTATTTGTGGCAAAAGCGTTTAGTGGCCTATTTCAGTACAAAAATAAAAATATATTCTTAGTTCACTTCTGCAGTTGTGTCTATGTGTTGAAAGCGTTTAGTGGCCTATATCTGTACAGAAAGAAAAATATATTTGCACTTCGCTGGTGCAGTTATTTGTGGCAAAACCGTTAACTGGCCTATTTCAGTACATAAAGAAAAAATTTACGCACTTCACTGGTGCATGTATTTGTGGCAAAAGCGTTTAGTGGCCTATTTCAGTACAGAAGGAAAAATATACACACTTCACTGCTGCATGTATTTCTGGAAAAAGAGTTTAGTGGCCTATTTCAGTACAAAAAGGAAAAATATATATGCATTTCACTTCTACAGTTATATGTGGTGAAAGCGTTCAGTGTCCTATTTTAGTACAAAAAGGAAAAAAAATATACGCACATCACTGTTGCATTTATTTGTGGAGAAAGAGTTTAGTGGCCTATTTCAGTACAAAATGAAAAATATATACACATTTCACTTCTGCAGTTATTATTTCAGTACAAAAACTAAATATATTCAGCGTTCACTGTTGCAATTATATGTTTCAAAACCTTTAGTGACGTATTTCCGTAAAAAAGAAAAATATATGCAGCATTCAGCGCTGCAGTAACATTTGTGGTAAAACCTTTAGTGATGTATATCGGTAGAAAACGATACATTTATTCTGCGTTCAGCGCCTCAGTTATACTTGGTAAAGCCTTTAGTTGCGTATTTCAGTAGAAAATGAAAAATGGATTCTTATAAAAATGTATCCTTATTAAGGAGGGGTCCAAGGGTTCACGTAAGCAGCTACGGTAGCAGTCAGTCAATGCATAGTGTTGTCTGTAAAATCACCTACTCTGCGGTGTGGAAGTTTTTTGTACAGCCTCCGTAGGAGGTGAACATGGCCATATGTAGACTCTGTGGGCAGTAGGTGAAGCATGGCCAGTGTGCCAATGTTGGCTCCATGGCCCTGCGTCAACATATGCAGTGTCACCATAAAGTGGCCTGGGATAATCGTGGCTCCGATGTGGTGACTGCAGCAACCGCTGCATCAACCAGTGGCACGCCACACCCAATTTCAGGCAGTCAAGGCTCCACCACCTTAGGCAAAGGGAGCTGTCTGTCATTCCCATCATCTGCTGGTCCTGATGCTCCTGCTCTTTCTACTCCTCGTTAGGCATTCCTTCAGCAATCGATCACCGAAGCGATTGCCAAGAGACAACAGTATGCGTGCATGCATCCAACGGCACAGAAGCTGAACGTGCTGGTGTCCAAGTTGCTGGTGCTGCAGTCCTTCCCTTTCCAAGTGGTGGACTCTGCACCTTTCATAGAACTGATGGCTTGTGGCGAGCCGAGGTGGAGAGTCCCAAGCCTTTAGTGGCACCGAAGCTGAATGTGCTGCTGTCCAAGGTGCTGGTGCTGCAGTCCTTCCCTTTCCAAGTGGTGGTACCAAGAGTCCCAAGCATTTAGTGATGTATTTCGGTAGCAAAAAAAAAAATTCAACGTTCAGCGTTGCAGTTATATGTGGTAAAACCTTTTGTGATGTATTTTGGTCGAGAATATTTTTTATTTAGCGTTCAGCACTGTACTTATATGTGGTAAAATCTTTATTTATGTATTTAGGTTGAAAAACACATTTTATTCAGCTTTCAGAGCTGCAGTTATATGTGGTAAAACTTTTTGTGATGTATTTTAGTCGATAAACTAAATTTATTCAGCGTTCAGCGCTGTAGTTATATAAGGTAAAATCTTTATTGACGTATTTCGGTCGAAAAACTAAATTTATTCAGCAGTCAGGGCTGCGGTTATATGCAGTAAAATTTTTAGTGACGTATCTTGATGAACTTTGCGACTCTTAATGGCTAAAAGCTATCTTGACGCTTTGTCTTCTCATTGTCTGTAGCTACTAGAGGCCTGTTCATGCCAGGCAGGTTCCCCCAGAAGTATCTGGGTCGATGAGCAATCTTGACAGGATTCGTCTCCAGGTGGAGAGATATTGTTTTTTGTGAAGCTTTCTCCATTGTAACCACGTCGTCTAATAAACTGAATTCTACAGGATTCTCTCCTGTCTTAAGCAACACTTAATTTTTATCATTAAATTTATTAAATATTGAATATTTAATTGAACCAAAAATTGATTAAAATTATAAGAAAGTGAACTTAAATTCGCCAATATATTATCTCAATCTTCGAGGGAAATTCCCGTACAGTCAGTTTTCCAAGCCTTTTGTGTCGGAGAACGTGTATTATTAAATCGTGTTTTAAGCAACACTTTTTATAAAGTTGAGCAATTTTAACCTTCTGTTCTGTCCCATATTCCCTATCAATGAATAGACATAGAGGCCACTCTGTGGCTTCCTCATGCTGCTGCCATTTCCACAATCTCTCGTCATTGTGCCACTCTGTGGCCTCCTCATGCTGCTGTCACCTCCACACTGTCACGTTGCCACTCTGCGGCCACTGATGCTGCCGCCACCTCCACACTAAGTCACCTTGCCACTCTGTGGTCTTCTGATGCTGCCGATACCTCCACACTCAGTCATTGTGCCACTCAGTGGCCTCCTCCTGATGCTGATGCCACCACCACCTCCACATTCTGTCATTGTGCCACTCGGTGGCCTTCTACTGATGCTGCTACTGCTGTTGCTGCCGCCACCTTCAGACTCTGTCATCGTGCCACTTGGTGGCTTCCTCATACTGCTGCCACCTCCACACTCTGTCATTGTGCCACTCTGTGGCCTCCTTCTGACGCTTCTGCTGCCCCCACCTCCACACTCTGTCATTCTGCCACTCTTTGGCCTCCTCATGCTGCCACCACATCCAGACTATGTCATTGTGCCACTCTGTGGCCTCCAACTGATGCTGCTGTTGCCGCCACCTCCAGACTCTGTCATTGTGCCACTCAGTGGCCTCCTCATACTGCTGCCACCTCCACACTCTGTCATTGTGCCTTTTGGTGGCCTTCTACTGATGTTGATGCTGCTGATGCCGCCACCTCCAGACTCTAAGTGTGCCACTCGGTGGCTTCCTCATACTGCTGCCACCTCAACACTCTGTAATTGTACCACTCGGTGGCCTTCTCCTGATGCTGTTACTGCTGCTTCCGCTACCTCCAAACTCTGTCATTGTACCACTCAGTGGCCTCCTCATACTGCTGCCACCTCCAGACTGTCATTGTGACACTCTGTGGTCTCCTCATGCTGCCACCACCTCCAGACTCTAAGTGTGCCACTCGGTGGCTTCCTCATACTGCTGCCACCTCAACACTCTGTAATTGTACCACTCGGTGGCCTTCTCCTGATGCTGTTACTGCTGCTTCCGCTACCTCCAAACTCTGTCATTGTGCCACTATGTGGCCTCCTGATGCTGCTGCAACCTCCAGACCCTGTCATTGGGCCACTCTGTGGTCTCCTCATGCTGTTCCCACCCTCCCCACTTTATGACTGGGCCACAATTTTGCCTTTCGGCCTGGCTGACATCATCATTTGTTTAACTCTTCTTCTGATCTGTCAGAAGGAAGGAAAATTGAGACGCACAACGGATACTGTCTGTGTAGCAGCTGTAATGCCTGTATGGTCCCTTCAGAATGAAGGCGTATGATTTGGTATCCAAAAGAAGGAGTGGGTAAAAAACACAGAAGACATGCAAATATTCCATTCACGTTTCATCTCTGTCTCATTGGGGGAGCAGTCCCACCGCATGTGGACTGCAGCAAACGACCATCCCCAGCAAAAAATGCGTACAATGGAGGATGCCGGCGCGGTCCACATGCACCACAAAGGCATCCTACACAAAACGGAGCATTGTGCGGATAAAAATATAATTATATAAATCACAGAAAAAAAAATCCACCCAACGGATATGCCACTGACTATACTAGCTAGTCATACAAGCAGATATTAAAAGCTGAGACTTTTGCCAATATATTCCTGTCAGGAACACATCGGAGCCCATCATGCACCACGTCACGGTCTCTCAGCATGGCAAGGGTCCTACCACTACGCTAACTATGGTGTGAACACGGTCTGAAGGTGATGAAATCCAGCTCACAGCCAAGCTTCCACACAACCGCATAGCAGGACAACTAATGCAATGTGAATAAAGCAAGACTGTAAGCCACACCCATATCAGACCATGTGATGGAGGTTACCAGGTGCAAAAGAATGTTTAAATGGCAGGTAAAGGCACATTCAATACATATAAAACAAAATCATAGAAATATAGTGGCAAATATGGGGGAGCTGCTCAAACCCCAAACACTGTAGCGTGTTTCTCATTGGGGGAGCAGTCCCACCGCATGTGGACTGCAGCAAACGACCATCCGCAGCAAAAAATGCGTACATTGGAGGATGCCGGCGCAGTCCACATGCACCACAAAGGCATCCTACACAAAACGGAGCATTGTGCGGATGAAAATATAATTATATAAATCACAGAAAAAAATCCACCAAACGGATATATCACTGACTATACTAGCTAGTCATACAAGCAGATATTAAAAGCTGAGACTTTTGCCAATATATTCCTGTCAGGAACACATCGGCAGGATCCACAGACAGGATCTGTTTTTTGTGGGTTATTGTTCTGACGGATCAGAGGAAGGGCAAATTAATCAGTGACGTCAACACAAACTTACTGCTGACATCCTCTGCACTCTGTCAGGGGGGCTCTACTTGTATAAGCGTTTAATAGAACAGGTTCTGAACTTCTGATAACATCTATGTGGAATTAGCTGACGACGGTGTAAAAGGAGTGCACTTCTTCTAGGCACTAAAATCGACCTGTAAGATTGAGTTCATACTTGAGTTATTTGGTCAGTTTTGGCCCCGTGACTGCCCAAATAAGTGAAGTGTGCAGTGATTCTAAGAGCGACACCTGTCATCTGCATGTCATACGGACTCACTAATATTTCACTATCAAAGCAGTCTCCCTATGCGTGTTACTGCAAGGCACAGTGTTCTAAACCACTATAAAGGCTCTTAGAAGCCAGGAAATATCTGTTTGTTAACGTAATTCTTTGGGAATATTTTCGGATCAAACTGAAATTTTCCCGAAAAATTTGGTGAACCGGCGAATCGAATAAAAAAAAAAAAATTTGCTGATCTCTATTGACATCAAATAGTTTGTTAGAGGGAATGCTAATTTAATTCCTAAGTAAGGGCATTATCCACCCATGAGAAGCCATAAGTGTTGGAGATTTTTTTTGTACAGGAGCAGATAACCCCATATTGAGCATTTGAGATTTATTTATATTGACCTTATAATAAGATGCATGACTAAATTTGGTTATAATATCATTTATAGCTGGGAGGGAGATTAAAGGGTTTGAAGTGATGATTAGAACTAGAGATGAGTGAATTGAATCTGATGAAGTGGAATTTGTTACGAATTTCAGGAAAAATTTGATTTGCACCGAATGCAAATTTTGTTGTGCTTCTTGGTAACAAATTACATTTTTCCTAAAATGGCTGCTGCACGTGTGAGGACATGGAGAAAGGAACTCTGGGAAGGCAGGATCACCCATACTGACATGCATGCAGCCAATCAGCAGCCAGCCCTGTGATGTCACAGCCCTATAAATACGGCAGCCATCTTAGATTCTGCTATTCACCAGTGTACTTAGTGCAGGGAGAGACTTGTCTGCAGATGCTAGGGACAGTGATAGAAAAAACATCATTGTGCAAAAAAAAAAAAAAAAATATTCTTGGGTTTCATGTGCATATTGACAAAATATTGACATCACAGTAACGCAACAATTTTAAAATGACATTCAGGGGATCATATGGAGCTCTAGTTTTAAGGTGGCTATTAGAGATGAGCAAATCAAAGCTGACTAAGTGGAATTCATTACGAATTTCAGGAAAAATTAGATTTGCTCCAAATGCGAATTTCCTCACGCTTCGCAGTAATGAATCACATTTTTCCTAAAGTGGCTGCTGCACATGTGAGGACATGGAGAAAGGAACTCTGGGAAGGTGGGATCACCCAGACTGACATGCATGCAGCCAATCAGCAGCCAGCCAGCCCTTTGATGTCACAGCCCTATAAATACGGCAGCCATCTTAGATTCTGCCATTCACCGGCTTACTTAGTGCAGGGAGAGACGTTTCTGCAGGCGCTAGGGACAGTGATAAAAAAATTGTCATTCTACTCAAATAAAAAAGATTTACAAGTGCAGGGAAAGATTATTCAAGGTGAAGGGAAAGGATAGGGAGGAATCAATCCAAAACATTTCTGTTGAACAGGGTTCATTTGGGGAGGTGACAGCCTGGGTAATAGGAACATTGCTATTAGACCTTGCAGCACTGACTGGGCACCCAAATTGCCATTATACAGCTCTGTAATTCCAGAAAACCGTTATTATTAGGGTGCAAGTGCTGTTTGATACAGGCATTAACAGAATATATATTACAAGGAAATATTTCAACGTCTTATTTGCCCTTGTGTGGTGCAGTAGTAGTGTTGATCGCGAATATTCTAATCGCTAATTTTTATCGCAAATATTAGCACTTCGAGATTTTGCAACTGAAAGGATCTAGGCCTTTCTGGACCTCTACGACCACCTTGGTTTAATGTCACTGACGTCAGGAGAGATGTTTCTCAGTTGGCAATAACAGACACGCACACAGGCAATCACTGAGAAACACTCTGATTTTATTATGCTATAGCTTGGCCTCATATAGGCAGTAGAAAAGTTTGCACAACAACAGCGTTAAACCAATCATAAAATTATAAACATTGACGCCCATACAGATATTATCGGAACATCCCTTTATGGGTATGTAATACGTCACATATAAGAAGGTACGTTGTTGTGCCGAATGACCCTGAGTGAATTAGAACATTCGTTCTAATTCTTGGAGATTCCCAGAATCTGTCCTGAGACAGATAAGTGAACCTAACTCACAGCGGGGGGTGGGGGGGTGGGGATGTGAAGTGCGTAGGTGAGATATTATAACAATTCTGTACATCATAGAGAAGACAACATGGAGTAACATTTGCCTTCAATCCCCTCTTAGAACCAAATTTCTTAGATAATATGGTTCTTACCCTTGCCCTTTTCCCTGTATACCGCCAGATATTTTCTATATCCTCCATGTGAGTTGTCTTCAGGATTTAGGCAGCAGAGTCTCATAAAATGACATATTTGATACTCCTTTCATTATCAGTTTCCGTACACATGGTATGATACATGTTGCAACTATTGCTATTACTATAATAATTATCAGGATAATGATTCCCAACTGTACAAGCGCCTGTTTCCAGGTAGTGAACCAGCCAAAATACTGATCCCAAGGGTTATCGATACCTGAGTTTCTTTTGCGCTCGATTGATAAATCCTCGAGTTTCTTTATTGCCAGTGTGACCTTACCATTAGGGCCGGTGTTGTTGGGTATGAACGTGCAGCAGGATGAGGGGTCTGACAATACCTTACAGACACCACCTCTTTCTGCAAGTATCATATCGAGTGCCATGTGGTTTTGAAATGTCATAATGGAATCTGCCTGTAACTGTTCTGCTACACCCTGTATCGCATCCCTGGTGTAGTTTACAAACCTTTGTTGATTATAGTAAATATAGTTGATCCAGTCTACATTTTTGTTGATTGTTATGTGGGGAATTATGGATTCAAATCCTGCTGCCACCTGACCTCTGGCCTTGAATTCATCAGGGACCCCTCTTGGGACCCCGATTGCATCAATATATACGTGTGGGTCGAAGCTACCTTTTGGGAGGGCACGACGGTTGCGTATATGTGTGTTGGAGTCTTTTTCATTTTCAGTGAAGCTGTGTATGTTCATGATGGCTTTAGCAAGGGCACATTCACCTTTCCAGGAAACCTCTAGTCTAGATCTTATCTTTCCATCCCCACAGATCCAATATACATCTCCAATCGAGTATACTTGATTCTGTGTGAGGGAGGTATCTGTTTCACTGTAAGTCGCACAGTATCCTTCAGTGAAATTACCCAGGGATCTTCCTTGATCTCCCCCTCTGTGGCAGGTATAGTTACCAGGATAGATATGTATACCTGCACCAGGGCGGGGAGTTTTTATGAGGAGTGGGTATTTTTGCTTCCACTCTTCACATGCAGACTGGTTACTAGATGAATTTGAGAATAATTGCAAAAAACATTCTTCAACACTGGAGGGCAATATTAAGGGCACAGTACCTAGGTGAGGCTTAGCTGTCCCACATATATAACAATTACTTTTATTTACTGAAGCTGCGCTGTACTTCATCCATTCTAACCATAGGTTGGTATCAGAGAACCCAGTTTCTGCTGCCAGGGTATCCTCATAGGTAGGGTCAGAAATAGCCAGCATATTTCCTAGGGACTGTATATGGGTTTTTAGAGGGTATGCTTGTTTCTGAGTGTAACGGACCGTTTCAGCAGACAAGGGGTTAAAATCCGTTTAGGCGATGTGCCCCTTTCTGAGAGACAGGCACAGCTACTGCAGGATACACCAAATTCCCGAACTGGATACAAAGTAGCACTCCAAACTGGAACCTCACGAATAGCTGCTAGCAGACGAACAGGAATCAGCTTACACTTCTGGCAATCGGTCTTCTAACAGCATACAGTGAATCCCCCCAATAACGAGACAAGGCTCCGTGTTGAGGGTCAAGCAGTGGTCTGACTGTACTTCAAGTACAGCCTCTTTTATTCATAAACCACAAACATAGTACTGCCCACAGGGGTTTGAAATATAACCAATCAGTAATTTACAACACATACAATGTAACTACAGCAACCAATCGTTCACGCCCCCAGAGGACCAGAATGAAGACTGTGAAATAGGACAGATACAACATATACCCACAATGCATCATGGTTCCCTCCTCTCTGTCCCGGAGACAACCTGAGGAGCAATCCAATTATCTCTCAAGACAAAGAGAAGTCACCAATACACATGTGCAGACAATAGGACAGACATCACCCTTTAAACACACAATGGGACAATGGCACAATAGATATATTTTCTGGATATATCAGGATACGTTCAATGGGACCAGACATATCGATATACATATATATATATATATATATATTTTGTAGTCCAATATATATAAAAGTCAATAGGATAATGACTAGTATGGGGAAATTAATAATGATAAAAATAATAAAAAATATATAATAACAATAAGATGGATAATAAATACATATAAATGGTACATACATGACTACGTCCGTATATATAGATATTGTATAGGTGTTGTGGTGTATATTCACCATGCTTCCATTATTATATTATTAGCCCTAGTTCTTTGTGATGTTAACCAGATATATGTCTCTCTATACACACGTGTGTAGGGATACATACACGCACACACAGTCATATATAAGCGCCTGTCTGGGCGTGTGAGTAGGATTGATGTGTGTTGGCTAGCCCTTGACCTCTATATGTATATTGTTTATCATAGGATGGTCTCATTGATTTCGTTCAGGCCTCGTGGGCTTAGTGTGTCTAATTGGTATATCCAATACACTTCCCTTTTTTTGGAGTCTTTCAAAGCGGTTGAAAGGATTCTCCGGTATGAAATCGATTGGGGTGATTTTAATCTCGTGTTTTTCTTTTTCCGGTGTGGATGCGCAATGTCTGGACACCCCGTGTTTCAGGTACTGTTTGCGGATATTGTACCTATGTTGGTTCACCCGACAGTGGAGGGCTTGGGTGGTGCGGCCAACATATTGCAGGCCGCATCCGCATTCAATGAGGTAAATGACGTAGGTGGAATGGCAAGTGAGGTGATGTTTTATGGGAAATGATGTGCCATTGCAATTGGAAGTAAAGGAAGTTTGTTTGTGCGTGATAATTTTACAGCACAGGCAATTCTTAGCTCCGCACCTATAGCTCCCTTTTTCCTTTCCCCGGCTCGGTTCGCCTACCCCTATCATTTGGGTATGTTGTTTGGGTTTGCTTGGGGCTAATATATTTTTTATGGTAGGTGCTCGTCTGTATGTAATTTTCGGTATTGTGGGTAGGTATTTTGCTATATATGGATCTTGTAGAAGGATATGCCAGTGATTTCTCAGGATTTTTTGTATCTGTGTATTGGATGTATTGTATTGTGTAATGAAACGGACTATTTCTATAGGATCCTGTTGTTTAGTGGCGATTGATAGGCATTCCTCTTGTGACTGTAGGCTGCTCTTTTTTATGTCGTCTTGAACTAATTTTTTGGGGTAGCCCTTATCACGGAACCTATTTTCAAGAATTTTGGTCTGGGTTTTAAAGTCCTCATTTTTTGTGCAGTTGCGTCTAATCCTTTTGCATTGGCTGTAGGGTATATTTTGAAGCCACTTTTTGTGATGGAAACTGGAATAGTGGATATAGCTGTTGGTGTCCACTGTTTTGAAATATGTTTTCGTGCTTAGACGGTTATTGCGGCATGAGATGATGATGTCTAAAAATTCTATCTCTACTTTGTTGTAATTTGGAGTGAAGGAAATTCCCCAGTTGGTGTTATTGAGGGAGCTGCAGAAAATTTTTGCCATATCTTCATTCCCATCCCAGATAATGAACAAGTCATCGATATATCTTTTATAATACACGATCTGTTTCTGACACTCTGGGTGGTTGGTGATAAATTTTTCCTCAAATTCCCCCATAAATAGGTTTGCGAACGCCGGCGCTACTCGCGTCCCCATGGCGGTTCCTTTGCGCTGATAGTAGACCGTATTATGGTATATGAAATAGTTATTCTGGAGGATGAAGCGTAGGCTCTCCAGAAGAAATTCTATTTGGGGTGATGTTAGCGTATCATCTTTTTCTAGTGTTGTTTTTACACATTCTATTCCTATGTCGTGTGCGATATTGGAATAGAGGGCTGTAACATCCATGGTAAGTAGGCCATATGTATCTTTCCACTCTATTTGTTTTAATTCTCGGATGAGTTGGCTTGAGTCGTGCAAGTAGCTTGGTAATTTCTTTACATATGGTTGTAGATATATATCCATAAACTGTGATAAATTATTGGTCGCGCATTTTGTATTGGATACGATGGGTCTGCCGGGTGGGTTTTGTATATTTTTGTGTATTTTGGGTAAATGGTAAAAATATGGGTGCATGGTGTTTTGGGGGACAGTAAATTACGTTCTTTTTTATTTATGTACCCTTTCTCATATGCATTTTTTACAAGGGAGTTTAGTTTCTTTGTAGTTTCAGGAAATGGATCATATGGAATACGTTCATAATAGGTGGTGTCACTGAGAATGTTTTGTGCCTCTTTTTCATAGTCATCATAATTCTGTATGACCAGTCCCCCTCCCTTATCCGCAGGTCGAATGATCAATTCATCATTCTTTTTTAGTGCATCCAATGCTCTGCGTTCATGGTGTGTTAAATTCCCTTTGGATGTATAGGTTTTATCAGTTTTTGTTCCATTGGCCAGTTTCTTCAGGTCTGTGGATACAAGATCAAAAAAGGTCGGGATACAGTGTCCCTCATCACCTTTGCTGGGATTTTCTATGTTTATAATTATTTTCATCTCAGACACCATTTTAGGGCATGCCCACCCTGTAGGATATAGGCTAACATCTATGTGACAGTCCCCTCCGTTAATAATTGTCATTCTACTAATCAAGGATTTACCATTCTTATCCTTTCGATTAAGGGCATTCTGTGGTTTATACCCCCAGTCTTCTCCTGTATTCCATCCTACTGACCCCCAGTATGTACATCTATTATCCCAATAAGGGTCAGTAATACAGATATAAGCCTGTCCATTCTTATAGTGGTTGCCGCATCTCGTGGAAGGACTGCACTTCATTATGCTGCATAAACAGAAGGAGTAAGTTGCAACGTGAGTACTGGAGGAATTGTACCAGAAGGTAGTGATTCCACCTTTCTGCGTTATAGCAACTTCAGCTTTGTTATCCTCCGGCAGAGTCATTGGGATCGTCAGTAATCCCACAGTCCAAGTGGACCATCTGTGCCATCTTCCAGAATTGAGGGAGTGCATCCTGGTGGAGGTCAGAGCTGTCTGCTCCCGTTAGTACCTCACTTTGTCCTTTTTCGAGGTCAGAGCTGTCTGCTCCCGTTAGTACCTTACTTTGTCCTTTTTCGAGGTCAGGACTGTCTGTCCCCGTTATTACCTCCTTTTGGGGGGCCTCCTTTAGCAGTTTCACTCTGGTAGAGTGGATCCAAGTAGGTGCTTCTTCCGTGAGTACTGCTGTGCGGGTCGCGGCTACCACTGTAGTCGGTGGTCCGTAGGTGAAATCTCCTGCAAATTTTCCTTTCTTTAATTTCTTTACCAGCACGATATCTCCCACTTGGAATGGGTGAGTTGGTTCCTGTGGAAGACAAGGAGATTTACAAGCAACTTTTTCCTCAATTTCACTTAGGGTTTTAATCAATCTGGTTACATATTCTTCTCTAATGAGGTCGAGGTCCTCTTCCTGCACTACCAGAGGGTTCTTTGCCCATGGTGTGGGAAAAGGTCTTCCCATAAGTATCTCAAATGGTGATATCCCTAGCTTTTTATTAGGGGTCATCCTGATCTCAGCTAAGACTATTGGCAGTATATCTTTCCATTTCGCAAATGTGCCCCCTGTTGCCTTTCTCAATTTATCTTTTAGGGTTCTGTTCATGCGTTCCACAATGCCGGAGCTTTGTGGGTGGTATGGGATATGAAATTTCCATTCAACCTTAAGGAGTCTTGTCAGCTCCTTGTTTACCTTTGAGGTGAACGCTGGCCCTTGGTCAGATTCAATTACCAATGGACAGCCCCACCTTGGAATGATGTCATGTGTCAGTATCCTTGCTACTGTTTTGGCATCTTCTGATCTTGTAGGGTAGACCTCTGGCCATCTTGAGAACATGTCAACTATGACCAAGGCGTATTCTTGTTTACCTTTCTGTCTAGGTATGTGTGTGAAGTCTACCTGCAGATGTGTAAAAGGAGTGGTGGGGTAATCAAGGTGTTGGTGTGGGACTTTGACATTGGTGTTTGGGTTGTTCCTCAAACATGTGATACACCTTCCCACATAATCTGACACTAACTGTTTAATGCCTGTAATATAGAAATTCTGTGCTAGCAGCATGTGTGTTGTTTGAATGCTGTTGTGTCCTACTCCATGAAAATGTGCAATGCAATAGCGAATATTCTAGATTATTATTTTTTTTATCAGTACCCTCCCTTCTTGCCTGTGGGCCAATAAGAAGGCTGCAATATTTTTGTCAGAGCTTAGCAACATCCCTATCAACCAATAGGAAAGTTGCCTACTCCTTTACTTTTTACTACATAGGACACTCCCCAGCAGCCATTTTCTGCTGTTTTTTTTTTGCAGTTCTGAGAGAGAGAGCAGTGACATTTCTGTGCTCTGTGCTTTCATCTGGATCCTATTCCTTATCCAATTACATTAGATCGTTAGTTAGCTCATATATATATATATATAATACAAATAGTGAGTGGGAGATAGTCACTGTAGGTTAGATAGTAATATAGTGTAGCTGATAGGTTCCAGTGCAGGGTGTTAGGTAGTGTGATAGGAATTACTGTTTCTCTGCTGTCAATACATACATGCTACAGACATAGTGCCGTGATATCAAAACAATACTTAGTGCACCAATTAGTAATATCTACTCAGACCTGATAAAATGTGAAGTTGCATGTATTGCGCAGAAAATATGCGCATCATTAGTGCCAATTTGCTTTCGAAAATAATGACGAGATCATGAATTCTAGAATTTGTGAATTTATTGTGAATATTATGAGAAAAATTCACAAAATATCGGGAACTCATCACTAATCTGTAGTAAAGGCTTTTGTGGGGTGTTTTAGCGCAAAAATAAAAAATACATTTGCTGCTCTGCAGTGCACTTATCTGTAGTAAAGGCTTTTGTGGGGTGTTTTAGCGGAAAAAGAAAAAATACATTTGCTGTTCTGTGGTGCAGTAATCTGTAGTAAAGGCTTTTGTGGGTTGGTTTAGCGGAAAAAGAAAAAATATATTTGCCGCTTATCGGTGTAGTTATTTCTTGTAAAGCCTTTTGTGACGTGTTTTAATGCAACACAATAATACATTTGCCGCTCTGCAACGCAGTTATTTCTTGTTAAGCCTTTTGTAACGTGTATTAGCATAAAAAGAAAAAATACTTTTGTTGCTCTGCGGTGCAGTTTTGTCTTGTTAAGCCTTTAGTGACATCTTTTAGCGTAAATAAATAAATAAATTTGCCGCTCTGCAGTGCAGTTATTTCTTGTTAAGCATTTTGTAACGTGTATTAGTGCAAAAAGAAAAAAATACATTTGCCGCTCTGCGGTGCAGTTATTTCTTGTTAAGCCTTTTGTGACCTGTTAGTGCAAAAAAAGTATATACTTTTGCTGCTCTGCAGTGCAGTTATTTCTTGTTAAGCCTTTTGTGACGTGTATTAGCGTAAAAAGAAAAAATGCATTTGGTGCTCTGCGGTGCAGTTATTTTTTGTTAAGCTTTTTGCGAAGTCTTTTAGCGTAAAAAGAAGAAATACATTTGCCGCTCTGCGGTGCAGTTATTTCTTGTTCAACCTTTTGTGACATGTTAGTGCAAAAATCAAAAAAATACATTTGCTGCTCTGCGGTGCACTTATCTGTAGGAAAAGGTTTTTGTGGGGTGTTTTAGCAGAAAAAGAAAAAATACATTTGCCGCTCTGCGGTGCAGTAATCTGTAGTAAAGGCTTTTGTTTGTTGTTTTAGAATCAAAAGAAAAAATATATTTGCCACTCAGCAGTGCAGTTATCTATAGTGGGGTGTTTTAATTTCCTTTTTATTTATTTGATCAAACAGTATGTCAGGAAGAGAAGTGCCAGGCCCTGCATAGGGGAGTGACAGAGGCATAAATGTTTCTGGCACAGGCAGAGGTTGCAGCAGAGTAAGGGGCCGTGGCAGCAGGGAACACTTCGAGAGGCCTGAGCTCCCAGTCTCAGCGAGCGGTCGTGTCGTGACCAGTAACCTAGCAGTTCTTGAGTGGTTGACTCGATCTTCAACTTCATAACAAGTGACATCAGACACCCCCAGGCAATAGTCAGTCGGTTAGTCAGACACAACCCATAGTTGGCATGGCCCTGGCGCAGGCCCTGCGCCCTCACCTGTCCTCAACCTGCCTCTCATCATCATCAGGAGAAGAGAGTGGCAGCTTGACCGTGAGCCAGCAAGTCGCTAGCATGGACGGGATTCAGCAGGGTGGCAGCAGTGGTAGGTCGGGAGCCAAACGTGCCAGGGGTAGACTGCGCACTTCACGGGAGCCTATCTTCCCGCGAAGTAGCGGTGCATTGGTTCATGGAGGCAGCGGTGGTAGCATTCAGTCAGTGCGTAATGTTGGTGGTAAAATCCCCTACTCAACGGTGTGGCAGATTTTATTTCTCAAGCCGTCGGAGGAGGTGAACATGGCCATATGTAGAATCTGTGGGCAGAAGGTGAAGAGTGGCCTGGGTGACAATGTTGGCACTGTGGCCCTGCGTCAACATGCAGCGTCGCCATACAGTGGCCTGGGAGAACCATGGCTTTGATGTGGTGGTCCAGCCTGCTGCAGCAACCAGTGGCACGCACCCGTTTTCAGGCAATCAAGACTCAACCACCTCAGCCGAAGGGAGCTGTCTGTCCTTCCCATCATCTGCTGGTCCAGATGCTCCTGCTCCTCCTACTCCTCATCACTCATACCATCAGCAATCGATCACCGAAGTGATTTCCAAGAGACATCAGTATGCATGCACGCATCCAACGGCGCAGAAGCTGAATGTCCAAGTTGCTGGTTCTGCAGTCCTTCCCTTTCCAAGTGGTGGACTCTTCACCTTTCAGAGAACTTATTGCTTGTGCCGAGCCAAGATGGAGAGTCCCAAGCCATGATTTCTTTGCCAAAAAGGCAGTACCAGCCCTGTACAAATGTATAGAACAGAAGGTGGGCCAGTCCTTGAGCCTGTCAGTGTCTTCCAAAGTGCACGGCAGTGCCGACGTGTGGAGCTGTAACTACGGTCAGGGAAAATACATTTCCTTTACGGCCCACAGGTTTCTGCACAGCCACATCAGCAACTTGGCCACGTTACGCCGCTTCCGCCTCCACGTTGCCACACTGTTGGTTCAGCAAAAAATATCTGCCTCTGCCTCCTCATCCTCCACCGTGTCCTCAGCCTCCAATGCAGGGACAATTTACAGTGCCCCTCCAGCATACCACATATGCAGGACACGGCGATGTCACACTGTTCTGCACCTGGTTTGACTTAGCAAACCAAATTACTGAGGGGGAATTGCTCAGTGCCTTAAATCAATAAATCGAATCCTGGCTTTCTCCTCGACAAATGAAAATCAGAACCATGGTGACCGACAATGGGAAGAACATTGTGTCGGCGCTGCACGAAGTAGGGCTGAGCCATGCGCCCTGCATGGCACACGTGTTCAATCTGGTTGTCAAGCGTTTAATGAAGTCTTCTACCCATCTTCAAGACATCATAAAAATGGGCAGGAAACTTAGCATGCATTTCAGCCACTCGTACACCGCGAAGCAGACTGTCCTTGAGCTGCAGCGGCAGAACGGCATCCCCCAACATAGGCTGATATGCGTCGTTTCCACCCATTGGAATTCCACTCTCCATATATTGGACCACCTGTACGAATAGAGAAAGACCATAAACGATTTTCTGATGATTCAAGCGGACAGGAGTACTCCCCTGTGTAACTTTGATGTCAGCCATTGGCAGCTCATGCATGACACCTGCCATTTGCTCAGACCCTTTGAGGATCCCACATTATTTGTCAGTCGCCAGGACTACGGGATGAACAACATCATTCCACTGCTTCATGTCCTCTAACAGATGCTGGTAAATCTGGCTGGTCAGGGGACTCTAGACATGGTGACTAGATCTCACGGCCACATGAGCCCTGTGGGGGCTAAACTGGAGGAGGAGGACATTGGAGCACAAGCAATGTGTAGAAAAATGGGTGGTTTTTCTACAGAGTTGGCAGGAGAGCCGGAGCAGTAGCAGCCGGAGGAGCAACAGGGAGATGAGGCAGATGAACCAGGCACATCATGGCAGTATGCAGTGGAGATGAAGGCAGGGAGTCCCTCCGAGTCACTTGCGCAAATGGCCCGTTGCATGCTCACTTGCTTAGGTAGTGACAGCCGAATTGTCACCATTCGGCAGAGGGATGACTTCTGGCTCTCCACCTTGTTGGACCCTCGCTACCGGTCCAAAATGGTGGCCTTTTTTACACCCGCTGAGAGGGAGGACAAAGTGAACTGCTATAGAGACATCCTTTGTAGTCAGTTGGCCGCTGCCTATCTGTGCCATGGTTCATCCTCTCGCAGGTCTAACCGGGGTGGCCCTCTGCGCTCACGTTCCACTGCCATGGCTGCTGGGGAGGGGTGGGGTGGCAGAAGCATTACCAGCTCTATCAGCAGCATCCTGAGTCTAGAGTCGCTGATGAGCATCTTTCTTCACCTGCATAGTGAAGAAACTACCTGCATAGAGCAGGACCTGAACCAGCAGGTGGTGGCATACTTGGACAGCACCCCGCCACACCACATTGAAGATCCGCTGGACTACTGGGCAGCCAAACTGAATTTGTGGCCGCAACTGTCCGAGTTTGCCCTGGAAAAACTGTCCTGCCCGGCCAGTAGTGTGGCATCAGAGCGGGTGTTTAGTGCGGCGGGGACCATAGTTACTCTAAGAAGAACTCGCCTGTCCACCCAAAATGTGGAGAGACTGACCTTTGTCAAGATGAATCAGGTGTGGATCAGGCATGATTTCAACCCACCAATGCCTGATGCTTTAGACTAGATCAGTGGAGGGCAAACTTTTTTGTCAACTGAGCCAAATATCGCCAAAACCACGATTGAAATTTCTTTCGAGAGCCACATTTTTAAAACCTAAAATATTGCGTCAACAGTACCAGTGAGGACTATTAGGGCTCATGCACACGACCGCGTGCCCTCCGTTGCCATACTGCAGGCCGCATACAGCGGGTCAGCAATACACAGGCACTGGCCGTGTGCAGTCCGCATCAAGGACCCATTCACTTCAATGGGTCCAGGATCCGGGATATGAGTGCTACAGTGTGCTTCCATGGTGCTTCAGGCTGTGCCTCCGCACCGCAAAAAGGTAGCGCATGCACTACTTTTTTGTGGTGCGGAGGCACAGCCAGAAGCACCACGGAAGCACACTGTAGCACTCATATCCCGGATCCTGGACCCATTGAAGTGAATGGGTCCATGATGCGGGCTGCACACAGCCGTGTGCAGCCCACATCATGGACCCATTCAATTCAACATGCACTACTTTTTTGCGGTGCGGGCAGTCGGATGTGGATCGCGAACCCCATTCAAGTGAATGGGTCCGCGATCCTCATGCAGCGGCCCCATGGTCTGTGTCCGTGCATTGCGGACCGCTATTTGCGGTCCGCAGCACAGGCACTGCGCCCTTACATTCGTGGGCATGAGCCCAGAGTGTGTTTTTGAATACTTTTATATGTACTTTCTTTTATTTGGATCTTGATTATTATTTCATTTTATCTTTATAATTTTTTACTTTTATTAAACTTGTCTGCAGATGTGGATGTAATGTGGATGACGCACTTATGGGGGATGTCATGTGGATGACACACTTATGGGGGATGTCATGTGGATGACGCACTTATGGGGGATATCTTGTGGATGACGCACTTATGGGGGATATCTTGTGGAAGATGCACTTATGGGGGATATCTTGTGGATGACGCACTTATGGGGGATATCTTGTGGATGACGCACTTATGGGGGATATCTTGTGGATGACTCACTTATGGGGGATATCTTGTGGATGACGCACTTATGGGGGATATCTTGTGGATGACGCACTTATGGGGGATATCTGTGGATGACGCACTTATGGGGGATATCTTGTGGATGACGCACTTATGGGGGATATCTTGTGGATGACGCACTTATGGGGGATATCTTGTGGATGACGCACTTATGGGGGATATCTTGTGGATGACGCACTTATGGGGGATATCTTGTGGATGACGCTTTTATGGGGGATATCTTGTGGATGACGCACTTATGGGGGATATCTGTGGATGACGCACTTATGGGGGATATCTGTGGATGACGCACTTATGGGGGATTTCTGTGGATGACGCACTTATGGGGGATATCTGTGGATGACGCACTTATGGGGGATAGCTTTGGATGACGCACTTATGGGGGATATCTGTGGATGACGCACTTATGGGGGATATCTGTGGATGACGCACTTATGGGGGATATCTATCTGTGGATGACACATATATAGCATAAGATGCTATATATAAGCCCTCCACAGATATCCCCCATAAGTGCCCTCCACAGATATCCCCCATAAGTGCCCTCCAGTAAGTAAAGTAATGTATTAGTGGGGGGAAGGGAGGAGGCAGGGACACTTGCGGCGGGGCCGGTGCAGTGCCCAGCGCTGTGCACACACCGCGGCAGCTCCTACCTTTCTGCTGCAGGACATTTTGCTCCTCCTGAGCGGCGGCCTCTTCACCACTCCTCACATGGCCGGTGTTCTGCCGAAAGTCCGCCGCTGCCCGCCCTTCTGCTGCTGTGCGCAGCGTGACATCTCACCCTCCGTCATGCGCCTCCTGCCCCGCCTGCCTGCTTCATTCATAAAGTGGAAGGAGCAGACAGACGGGGCAGGAGGCGCATGACGGACATTTTGCAAGCAGCTTGAGCGGCGCAATACGGCTGCGCGGCCGCCCACCCGAATCAAAGAGCCGCATTCAAGGATCTAAAGAGCCGCTTGTGGCTCGCGAGCCGCACTTTGCCGACCACTGGACTAGATCATTCATTGTGCCACACCAACACTTTGACAAAAGAGACTGGTTTCTTCTGGCTACCTGCTTCAGCTACTATTTTAATGCTACCACCCGCCTGATGCCACACATCTGATACCAAGTGCTCCTTCTTTCACCCACCATCTTCATCGGGTACTGGCCAGTAGAGTTGAGCGAACCCGAACTGTAAAGTTCGGGTTCGTACCAAACTTTAGGTTTTTCGGCACCCGGACCCGAACATTTACGTAAAAGTTCGGGTTCGATGTTCAGCAATTTTTATGGCGCTTTTTGAAAGGCTGCAAAGCAGCCAATCAACAAACGTCATACTACTTGCCCCAAAAGACCATCACGGCCATGCCTACTATTGGCATGGCTGTGATTGGCCAATTGCAGCATGTGACCCAGCCTCTATTTAAGCTGGAGTCACGTAGCGCCGCCCGTCACTCTGCTCGGATTAGTGTAGGGATAGGCTGAAGCTGCTGTGAGGGAGAGATCAGGGAGAAATCTTATGAAGAACTGCTTCTTTACTCAGCGATCTACAGCAAATGTGTTTTGTGGGTGCAGTGCACAATTGTTTTAAGCCTGCCCTGAGCCAACTACTGCTGAAAACAAACTTTTTTCCCTTCACGTAGTCAATATCAATACATAATCGGCAGCCATTTTATGCAACGATAGTGCACCAGCACAGGATATCTGCATGTCTGCAAGTCCAGAAATACTGCTTTGAGACACTGGGGTTAAAAAAAAACCTTTTTTTCATATAGTGCACATCTAGGATTATCGCTGCATAAGTGACTGTGAAATTTAGGCCAGAAATACGGCTTTCTCATACTGGGGCATACTGGGGTGGAAAAAAAAACCATCTGTTTCATATAGTGCACATCTAGGACTATAGGTGCATAAGTGAGTGTCACATTTAGGTCACAAATAAGGCTTTTTGCTTACTGGGGTTAAAAAAAAGCTGATATACTGCACATCTGGGATTAGACATGCATAAGTGACTGTGAAATTTAGGCCACAAATACGGCTTTTTGCTTACTGGGGCATACTGAGGTGAAATAAAAACATCTGTTTCATATAGTGCACATCTAGGATTATTGGTGCATAAGTGAGTGTTACATTTAGGCCACAAATACGGCTTTTTGCTTACTGGGGTTAAAAAACCCTCTGATATACTGCACATCTGGGATTAGACATGCATAAGTGAGTGTCACATTTAGGCCACAAATACAGCTTTTTGCTTACTGGGGTTAAAAAACCCTCTGATATACTGCACATCTGGGATTAGACGTGCATAAGTGAGTGTCACATTTAGGCCGCAAATACGGCTTTTTGCTTACTGGGATTAAAAAACCCTCTGATATACTGCACATCTGGGATTAGACATGCATAAGTGAGTGTCACATTTAGGCCACAAATACGGCTTTTTGCTTACTGGGGTTAAAAAACCCTCTGATATATTGCTGTCACAGCGGAGAGTGGGGGAAACCCCCCGCCATGCGATGTTAAAGGGATAATGGGAAACTGCTAGGCCAGGACAGGAATCAGGGAGCAGGTCACCTCCTAATGCGTCCCTAACTCTGACCCTGACTCCTAACCGTATGAGCCAACCCAGATGGTAGGAGGGCTCATACTCTGGAACCTCGGGTCCCTACTAGCCCTCAGGAGATCCCTGGACTAAGAGCAGGGTAAGACGACGTGTTCCTCCTAGACACAGACGAACAGGAGTCTCACTGACCAAGCTGCAAGGAAAGGGGAACATATACAGCATATGGCAATGGCAGGTAAGTGAAACTAGTACCACACCTAGCTGCCACAGACACATAGTCTGGAACCCGTGCACAAGTGCTGATGTCTATTTACAAATGCCTAAACAGGAAATAGAACCTATCTTGGCCCAGGTGAAAATTAATACTTCACTTTTATTGGGATAAATATCAAAACCTAAAACTGAATGTGTGCGTGATACACTACTTGATTAATCACAGACAAAGAAACAAAAAAGCTACAGGGGTGTTAAAAACACAGTCATCACTCCACTGGTGAATGTATTTGTTGGTCAGTTAGAGGGGGCAAAGAGATGTGCACAATCTCTCACCCTTATGACTATGGAGGCAGATTCCTGCCGTACCGCGTCTGCGGTGTTGTCGCCAACTTATTTTGGTTGTCAGACACCCATATAGGGTAGTGGGAGACTTGAAACGTCAACCCACTAGAAAGACTAGACGTGTTGTTTGGCAACTAACACTACATACAGACTTGACACACAGCTATGACTCCTGTGTGCCAACTAATTGTTACACCAGAGATATCAAAGCAATCCAGCCGGACTGCTATTTGCCTCTTAGCAGTGGAGTGGTGCCAGCTGTTTAAAAACTAAAACTGCCCCCCGACATGTTTCGCCAGTATTCTGGCTTTTTCAGGGGTAAATGGGCAGCAATGAGTGACCTCTGAAACAGCCGTGGATCTTTAAGTGTCCGCACATGCGCTCCTAGGGCAGTGCGATCGTGCCTGTACTTTTAATAACCTCTAAGTGCCGGCGCAACTGGGTTTTGCGCAGCCCCTCCTCCCTCTGGTCAGTGGTTGTGCGCAGCCATATAGGGCACAGCGCATGCGCATGACGGCATGAAACAGTCGTGGATCTTTAAGTGTCCGCGCATGCGCTCTTAGGGCAGCGCGATCGTGATGATGCACCTAGGAGGCGACGGTGAGAGGTGTTCTAATAAACTGGTGGGCGTATATCTTGTGATATCCATTGGCTGGCGGAGTGTCATGCCCTTGACTGATAGGATGGTAGTACCTGTCAATCGGTACACTCCGTATTTAAACCTCCAGTTTCAGAGGTCACTCATTGCTGCCCATTTACCCCTGAAGAAGCCAGAATACTGGCGAAACATGTCGGGGGGCAGTTTTAGTTTTTAAACAGCTGGCACCACTCCACTGCTAAGAGGCAAATAGCAGTCCGGCTGGATTGCTTTGATATCTCTGGTGTAACAATTAGTTGGCACACAGGAGTCATAGCTGTGTGTCAAGTCTGTATGTAGTGTTAGTTGCCAAACAACACGTCTAGTCTTTCTAGTGGGTTGACGTTTCAAGTCTCCCACTACCCTATATGGGTGTCTGACAACCTGAATAAGTTGGCGACAACACCGCAGACGCGGTACGGCAGGAATCTGCCTCCATAGTCATAAGGGTGAGAGATTGTGCACATCTCTTTGCCCCCTCTAACTGACCAACAAATACATTCACCAGTGGAGTGATGACTGTGTTTTTAACACCCCTGTAGCTTTTTTGTTTCTTTGTCTGTGATTAATCAAGTAGTGTATCACGCACACATTCAGTGTTAGGTTTTAAAATGTATCGCAATAAAAGTGAAGTATTAATTTTCACCTGGGCCAAGATAGGTTCTATTGCCTGTTTAGGCATTTGTAAATAAGCTTGTGAAATAACCTTACCCAGGTTAGGTCCTGAATATTTATATATTTGAGTGTAAAGGCTTAGCAGCCTCTATTTGTGGGGACCCACTTCACCCACTATCAAGATCCTCTCCCCTCCTATTAACTCAATCCTGCTGGTGACTGTGGTCATATGGCAGGGTTTCTCTCGAATGTACCATCATCAGATTTCAACATTACAGAGGCAGCACAAGTATTTTCCACTGGCTGTCTCCCCATTAACACCACTGATATACAATTAGCATTTAAAGAAATATATAAGACTTATAAGCAGTACATTAGAGCCCAATGGTAAGTAGCCAGTTTAGATACCTACCAACAGCAGGGTTTGGTGTTTAGGGGCATGCAAATTAACATTGTCCCACATTCACACCACGACGCCGCCGCCTTTATTAAGGGTTGGCAACAACTATTAACAGAGAATTCACTGCGCATGCAGCAATAAATCTAGGACTATGAGAGACTATCATTGACAAATACTGGCAGGCAATTAGAGCAAGAAATTTCCCAGATTCAAAACCAGGTCTAATCCAGACTTTTCCGCACAGGAGCTAAGGCTACAAAAACATATTGAGTCCTTTCAAACCGAAATAAAAGAAAGAAAACATAACAAATACATCAGAGACAAAAGGGACTTTGACACCGGTCAGATTTACTTTTATAAATCCAACATTGCTAATACCCAACCTAAAAGATATAACACCAATAGGCAAAGTGTTTCTCAGTCAGATTTTTCTGAGTCTGACTGGTCAGGATCAGAAAGTCGTCCTGCAAGGAACCCTGTGGGGCCTAAACGTAAATATCGAGGTCGAGGACAGTCCAATCAGAGAAAGGCATCCACTCCTCAGATAGGCACAGGGATATCACCGGGTCAAACATGGCAAGGAATGCAGGGATCCGTCCCTGTTTCGAACACAATCATGACAGTGTCTACACCAGCCCCATCAGTCAACCCCCAACAATATGGACAATTGTTACCTCCTGTATCATCTGGGGCCTTCTGTGCTCCACCTATCACAATGCCCTCTACAGTAGGGCCTACGACTCTTTCTCCTTTTTTAGGTCAAGGCCCAGCCCTGAGGGACAGGGAGAAGTGGGCATACAATGTCAGAACATAGACGACCCACTCAGGGTTATTAATCTTTCCAGTTTCACTCTGGGACCAGGGCATCTCAAAATACTCAATAAGGGATTATCCTTTACACCTACACCATCTTTCCAATGTTTTAACTGGGTTAAGGACATCAACCTTTTTGCAAGAAAACTTGCCCTCCATAAAACATTTAACCAGCAGTCCAGGGAGTTTCAGCGGATACAGGCCAAAGAAAAAGAGGCCTTGACCATCCTCGAATCACTGGACACTCTCGATGAGAATGCCCAGGATGTAGTTGAGGCACCGCTGTCAACATTAAAACCACAATCAAAATATACACCTCCTTTTACCCAGTATGTGAATATAGATATCTTTGTGCAATTGGTAACAAGGGATCTAAAAACCCTGAGCACCAAAACACCCACTGCACAACTCAACCTTGAGGTGGAGGAACAACGGGCTCTAGAAGAACTTAGTCAGAATGAAGAACTGGTAATAAAACCCTCGGATAAGGGTGGAAATGTTGTCCTTATGGACAAACTGGACTATAAAAAAATGGTTGAAGACCTAGTCAAACAAACTGACACCTATCAAAAGTTGGACCATAATCCGACAGATAGGTTCATGGGAGAATTGAAAGTAATTCTCACCACAGCGAAGGCGGACAAACTTATTTCGAAAGAGGAATTCAGATACCTCTTCAAGATGCACCCAACGATCGCCACCATCTATGCGATCCCCAAGGTGCATAAACAGAGGCGACCAGTGCCAGGCAGACCAATAGTGTCTGGCAACAACAGTTTGACCGAAAACATCAGTCAATATGTTGACGAGTTTATAGCACCTTTTGTACCCAGCTTACTATCATATATTAAGGACACTAAGGATGTGGTCATCACGCTCCAGGACATTCAGGTCACCCCTGAAACCAAACTAGCTAGCCTCGATGTTGAGGCTTTGTATACTAATATAAGACATGATTTAGGGATCAAGGAAGTTTCTTCTTTTCTTTCCCCCAAGAGTATCCAGTTTTGTGCACATAATGAGTTTCTTTTAACTCTCCTCAGATTTTTACTCACACACAATTACTTCCTTTTCGACTGCCAATATTATTTACAATCTGTTGGGGCCGCAATGGGAAGTAAGTGCGCACCAAATTATGCAAATTTATTTTTAGGGTGGTGGGAGGACACTATAGTTTTCACATCTGATTTTTCTGAATTCACACAGCACATATTATTTTGGGGTAGGTACATTGATGATGTACTAATACTTTGGGAAAGCACTACAGATAAGTTTCACCATTTCGTTGCAGCACTCAACACTAATTCTATAGGTATGGTATTTACGTCAGAGATACACAAGAGCACAATCAATTTTCTGGACCTCAAACTTGTCCTGGACCCTGATGGCCACATCCAGTCTGAAGTCCATCGCAAGCCCACTGTCACAGCTGAGGATGGGGGAAACCCTCAGCCGTGCAATGTCAGAAGATGTAGTGGCTGCTCGGCCAGGACGACAGAATTAGGGAGCAGGTCACCTCCTAACGCATCCCTAATCTGACCCTGACTCCTAACCATATGAGCCAACCCTGATGGTGGGAGGGCTCATACACCGGAACCTAATAATCCCTGCTTGCCCTCAGGATTGCCCTGGAACAAGGAGCAGGGTAAGACTACCTATTCCTGCTAGATGTGAAGGAACAGGAGTCTCACTGGCCAAACTACAAAGAAAGGGGAACATGAACAGCTTATGGCAATGGCAGGTAAATGCAACAAGACAACACCTACCTGCCACAGACACAGAGCCTGGAACCTATGTATAAGTGCTGCTGTCCACAAGAACTCAAACGAACACAGCACACACCACACCTCACTCAGGAACCCAGGACCATAAGCTGCAATAACAGAAAGACCAAACACACACCTTCATAACACCATGTAACATAACATAACAACATTTGTTTATGACCACAAGGGAGGCCCTCACTGGCAGGTGGTATAAAAGTAGGAGGATGACTCCAGCAGACCATGGCTGAAGTACCCCTCTGACTACTGCTCTCAGCAGAGGCTATATAGGCCCAAGTAGCCACACCCACGCAGACACACCCAGTGTTCACACACACAGAAGGGAGTTAACCCTTCCTAGACCAGGCAAGGGAAAACAGCCACATACAGGGGAAATGTACAAACCCTTATCACACTGCAGCTGTTACCGCAGGCAACGACATGCATGGCAACCGTGTCCTGGGAGTCAGCCAGAAGGCCGAGACACTGCCACCACATGTACAGAATACAACACGTTACCTCGGGCAGCCACAAGTGAAGGGAAACTATCACAGTGCACACACCCAAACTTCGTGCACACAAAACATATAAAACGGCACACCTACAAAGACAGGTTGCCAGGTGTAACCGCCTGCAGATTGCAGCAAGCTGCTGAGCACAAACATGTTGCCAGCAGCAACCACATGTGAGGCAACAATCCAGCCGCCCTCACCATGTGATTGACAAAAACCAAACCGCAGGCAACTGCATGCGGATCAGGAGTCACGACCATAACCATGGTCGTGACACCCACAGCGACAAATAACCTACTGGAATGGAGTAGTTACCATCCAAGACCCCTCAAAAAGGGAATACCTGTTGGGCAATATATTAGGGCCCGCAGGAACTGCTCAGATGAAGCAAGTTTTATTAAAGAAAGCAAGACCCAATATGATCGCTTCCGTGCTAGGGGGTACCCCAAGAAGGTTCTGCATCAGGCCCATGCTAGGGCAAGCAGCACCAACAGGATAGAACTGCTAACAGCTCAACCTAAGGACTCCAAGACACAAACAGTTAGATGTATTGGCACCTTTGATGCCCAAAACAATCAGGTTTTTGGAATCCTGAGGAAGCACCTGCATGTCCTGTGGGCGGATAACGATTTGAGGGCAGTTATCACGCAGAATCCCAGTGTGACCTACCGTCGAGGTAGAAACCTGAAGGACGCATTAGTCCATAGTTTCTTTCATGCAGTACCACATAAAACCACCTGGCTAAAATGGAATGTAGTAGGTACTTACCCGTGCAGGGATTGCGTCTTCTGTCCCCTTGTGAAGAGATGTCGGTCTTTTGTTAACCCTGTGGATAAAAGAGAATATCAGATTAGGCAATATATTAATTGCAAGACTAAAGGCATTGTATATGCCATTCAATGTCCGTGTTTTAAGATCTACGTTGGCAAAACGTCACAAGAATTTAGGAGAAGGATCTGCAAACACATCAGTAGTATAAACACCAAGGCAGACACCTCCATCTCTAGACATGTTAGGGCTTACCATGGTGGAGACTATAAGGTACTCAAGTTCTGGGGCATCTGCAAGAAAACTCTAGGAGCAAGAAAGGGCGACCTGGATGCTATTCTTTTACAAGAAGAAACCAGGTGGATCTATCGCCTAGATAGTCTCAACCCAAAATGGCTCAACGAAGGCTTCACCTTTACTGCTTTCTTATGAAAATTAGGGTGGGGATTCGGATCTCTTCTATTTTTCCATTTTTTCATTCTTTCAGTAGTCAAAGTGTCAAAGGACACGTGCATTATAGCACAGATATTGAGTCAGAATTGTTTGTGTCCCCCTGTCACTGGGTTGATCAATTAATATTGTTTTGCTGTCAAACATAGTGCTAATATCTAAACAATAGAAATATTAACACTATTCTTAGGCAATTAATATAGGAAACGCCATTTCACAAGCCAAACCTATAACCATGTAGTCTACGTGCTGCCTTAGATGTAGCCAATGATTCTTCTCTCTTTTTTCTTAGTCTGTTTATTAAATCATCAGTCTAACAGACAATTGTACACTTGCATCTGAGGCGTTGCATGAGCTATGCAAAGTTTTGTGTACTATTTGCACACTACTAATACTAGTCTAATATATCATCCGTTCAACCTAACATTAGTCTAATATATCATCAAACATATGTTCACCTCATCACAGCCTATGTGCAGGTTCATGTGCAGTAGCGCCCGGCCCCATGTTAGTATCGGGCAGAGTCCACACGCATCAGTGTACTGCGCAGTGGCCCTGCACTTCCAATAACATCATTTCACCTCCAAGTGCCGGCGCAACTGGGTTTCGCGCAGCCCCTTCTCCCTCTGGATCAGAGGTTGTGCGCAGCCATATACGGCGCAGCGCATGCGCACGACGGCATGAAACAGTCGTGGATCTTTAAGTGTCCGCGCATGCGCTCTTAGGGCAGCGCGATCGTGATGACGCACCTAGGAGGCGACGGTGAGAGGTGTTCTAATAAACTGGTGGGCGTATATCTTGTGATATCCATTGGCTGGCGGAGTGTCATGCCCTTGACTGATAGGATGGTAGTACCTGTCAATCGGTACACTCCGTATTTAAACCTCCAGTTTCAGAGGTCACTCATTGCTGCCCATTTACCCCTGAAGAAGCCAGAATACTGGCGAAACATGTCGGGGGGCAGTTTTAGTTTTTAAACAGCTGTCATCACTCCACTGCTAAGAGGCAAATAGCAGTCCGGCTGGATTGCTTTGATATCTCTGGTGCAACAATTAGTTGGCACACAGGAGTCATAGCTGTGTGTCAAGTCTGTATGTAGTGTTAGTTGCCAAACAACACGTCTTTCTAGTGGGTTGACGTTTCAAGTCTCCCACTACCCTATATGGGTGTCTGACAACCTAAATAAGTTGGCGACAACACCGCAGACGCGGTACGGCAGGAATCTGCCTCCATAGTCATAAGGGTGAGAGATTGTGCACATCTCTTTGCCCCCTCTAACTGACCAACAAATACATTCACCAGTGGAGTGATGACTGTGTTTTTAACACCCCTGTAGCTTTTTTGTTTCTTTGTCTGTGATTAATCAAGTAGTGTATCACGCACAAATTCAGTTTTAGGTTTTAATATTTATCTCAATAAAAGTGAAGTATTAATTTTCACCTGGGCCAAGATAGGTTCTATTTCCTGTTTAGGCATTTGTAAATAAACTTGTGAAATAACCTTACCCAGGTTAGGTCCTGAATATTTATATATTCAAGTGCTGATGTCCACACTAACAAAAAGGACACAGCACACACCACCAATCACACAGGAACCCAGGAAACCATAGCTGCAAAAGGTGAGACACCACAAGAACATAAAGTTAACATCTTAACATATTCTTAACATCTTAACGTCTATGACCACAAGGGTGGCCCTCACTGGATAGATGGCATAAGAAGACCATGAGGATGACTCCAGCATACAGCATAGCTGGAGTACCCCTCTGCTTCAGAAATCCAGCAGAAGCTAAATAGCCCAAGTAGCCACACCCACAGACACACACTAAGAAGGGAGTTAACCCTTCCAACACCAGACAAGGTAAGGTAGCCACTTAAAGGGGAAGGGCACATACAACTTAATCCCGTGCATACCAAACAAAGAAAGTGCACACATAAGAACACACGTTGCCTGATGCAACCGCATGCATAGACAGGGGACCGCCTAGCAACCAGCTCAGGCTGCTCCACTGCCAACAACCTCATGTTGCCAACGGCAACCACACGTGAGGCAACATACTAACAGCCCTCACCTGTGGTTGACAACAAGAGCAGACCGCGGGCAACTGTATGCGGCTCAAGGAGTGTCACATTTAGGCCACAAATACGACTTTTTGCTTACTGGGGTTAAAAAAAAAACTCTGATATAGTGCAGATCTGGGATTAGACGTGCATAAGTGACTGTGAAATTTAGGCCACAAATACTGCTTTTTGCTTACGGGGACATACTGGGGTGAAAAAAAAAAACATCTGCTTCATATAGTGCACATCTAGGATTATAGGTGCATAAGTGAGTGTCACATTTAGGCCAAAAATACAGCTTTTTGCTTACTGGTGTTAAAAAACCCTCTGATATACAGCACCATCTGGGATTAGACGTGCATAAGTGACTGTGAAATTTAGGCCACAAATACGGCTTTTTGCTTACTGGGATTAAAAAACCCTCTGATATACTGCACATCTGGGATTAGACATGCATAAGGGAGTGTCACATTTAGGCCACAAATACGACTTTTTGCTTACTGGGGTTAAAAAAAAAACTGATATAGTGCAGATCTGGGATTAGACGTGCATAAGTGACTGTGAAATTTAGGCCACAAATACGGCTTTTTGCTTAATGGGGCATACTGGGGTGAAAAAAACACATCTGTTTCATATAGTGCACATCTAGGATTATAGGTGCATAAGTGAATGTCACATTTAGGCCAGAAATACAGCTTTTTGCTTACTAGGGTTAAAAAACCCTCTGATATACTGCACCATCTGGGATTAGACATGCATAAGTGACTGTGAAATTTAGGCCACAAATACCGCTGTGATATAGAGCTAAAAAATAAATAAATTGTGCAATACCCTACATCAGGGTTTTTATTGGCGGTTATTTATTTTTAACAGACTTAACCACTTTTACTTTGCTTGGTGAATGCTAACTATGAGGCAAACATCTAATAAGGGACGCGGTCATGGTCCTGGTGGTGGTGTTGGTGGAGCCTCTGTTGCAGGGAGAGGACGTGGCCATTCTGCCACAGCTACACATCCTACTGAACCTACTACCTAAGGTCCCAGTAGCCGCCAGAATCTACAGCGATATTTGGTTGGGCCTAATGCCGTTCTAAGGATAGTAAGGGCTGAGCAAGTACAGGCGCTAGTCGATTGGGTGGCCGACAGTGGATCCAGCAGGTTCACATTATCTCCCACCCAGTCTTCTGCAGAAAGCGCACAGGTGGCGCCTGAAACCCATGCCCATCAGTCTGTCACATCACCCCCGTGCATATCGGGGATCCTGTCTGAGCCTCAAGTCATGCAGCAGTCTCTTATGCTGTTTGAAGACTCTGCTGGCAGAGTTTCCCAAGGGCATCCACCTAGCCCCTCCCCAGGGGTGGGAGACATAGAATGCATTGACGAACAACCACTTATGTTTCCTGATGAGGACATGGGAATACCACCTCAGCACGTCTCTGATGATGACGAAACACAGGTGCCAACTGCTGGTCTTTCTGCAGTGTGCAGACCGAAAAGGAGGTCAGGGAGGAAGACTGGGTGAAAGACGATGCAGGGGACGATGAGGTCTTAGACCCCACATGGAATGAAGGTCGTGCCACTGACTTTCAGAGTTCGGAGGAAGAGGCAGTGGTGAGACCGAGCAAACAGCGTAGCAAAAGAGGGAGCAGGGTGCAAAAGCAGAGCAGCCGTCGCCAAAACAGTTCGCCTGCTACTGGCCACCATCACCAGGGATCGAGCACACCAAAGGCAGCTTCAAGAAGTTCCCTGGCATGGCACTTCTTTACACAATGTGCTGATGACAGGACCCGAGTGGTTTGCACGCTGTGCCATCAGAGCCTGAAGCGATGCATTAACGTTCTGAACCTTAGCACAACCTGCATGACCAGGCATCTACATGCGAGACACAGGCTGCAGTGGAGTAAGCACCTTCAAAACCAAGAAAGGGCTCAGGCCCCTCCTGCTCCCTCTTATGCTGCTGCCTCGGCCTCTTCCTCCGCCTCTGGAGGAACGTTGGCACCTGCCGCCCAGCAAACAGAGGATGTGCCACCAACAACACCACCAAGCATCTCCACCATGTCACACGAAAGCGTTCAGCTCTCCATCTCACAAACCTTTGAGAGAAAGCGTAAATTCCCACCTAGCCACCCTCGATCCCTGGCCCTGAATGCCAGCATTTCTAAACTACTGGCCTTTGAAATGCTGTCATTCAGGCTGGTGGAGACGGACAGCTTCAAACAGCACATGTCGCTTGCTGTCCCACAGTACGTTGTTCCCAGCCGCCACTACTTCTCCAGGAGAGCCGTGCCCTCCCTGCACAACCAAGTATCGGATAAAATCAAGTGTGCACTGTGCAACGCCATCTGTGGTAAGGTCCACCTAACCACAGATACGTGGACCAGTAAGCACGGCCAGGGGCGCTATATCTCCCTAACTGCACACTGGGTAAATGTAGTGGCGGCTGGACCCCAGGCGGAGAGCTGTTTGGCGCACGTCCTTCCGCCGCCAAGGATCGCAGGGCATCATTCTTTGCTCCTGTTGCCTCCTCTTCCAACTCGGCTTCCTCCTCCTCTTCTTCCACCTCCTCATCCGGTCAGCGACAGACCTTCACTAGGGATGAGCGAACCCGAACTGTATAGTTCGGGTTCGTACCGAATTTTGGGGTGTCCGTGACACGGACCCGAACCCGAACATTTTCGTAAAAGTCCGGGTTCGGTGTTCGGCGCTTTCTTGGCGCTTTTTGAAAGGCTGCAAAGCAGCCAATCAACAAGCGTCATACTACTTGCCCCAAGAGGCCATCACAGCCTTGTCTACTATTGGCATGGCTGTGATTGGCCAGTGCAGCATGTGACCCAGCCTCTATATAAGCTTGGGTCACGTAGCGCTGCACGTCACTCTGCTGATTCAAGCATAGGGAGAGGTTGCAGCTGCGACGTTAGGGCGAGATTAGGCAGATTAACTCCTCCAAAAGACTTCATTCTGTGATCGATCTGCAGCTGTGGATCATTGAAGTGCTATTATTGACTTGCTCACTTTTTTGAGGCTGCCCAGAGCGTTTTTAGATCACTTTTTTTCTGGGGTGATCGGCGGCCATTTTGTGACTTGTGGTGCGCCAGCACGAGCTATCACCAAGTGTATTTAACCATCGATAGTGTGGTTATTTTGTGCTATATCCTACATCAGCTGCAGGCTGAGCCTGTGTCACCGAAGTGCATTTAACCATCAACAGTCTGGTTATTTTTTGGCCATATACTACATCAGCTGCAGGCTGAGCCTGTTTCACCCAAATGCATTTAACCATCAACAGTCTGATTATTTTTTGGCCATATACTACATCAGCTGCAGGCTGAGCCTGTGTCACCCAAGTGCATTTAACCATCAACAGTGTGGTTATTTTTTGGCCATATATTACATCAGGGGCAAGTTGAGCCTGTCACCCAGCGCCTAAAAAATAGACCTGACATTTCTATTCAACCAAATCTGCACAGTTTTAGCTGGTCAAGTTATTTGTAGTGACCGTCAAATCAGACTTTTTGTTCTGGGTTGAAAAAGCATTCCCAAATTTGCCATTCTGAAAATAACTAGTTTGTGGTATTTCAGGCCTACTTGAAATCTATCCCAAAAAGAAAATCTTACATTGAAGTTATTGATAGTGTCATTCAGAAAAACCTAAGACACACGCTAGCGTGCTGATAGAAGTGTCATTCTGTGATTAAACCTATAACTGTCACACAGCGCAAAAAAAAACAGGTCTCACATCTCTATTCAACCAAATCTGCACAGTTTTAGCTGGTCAAGTTATTTGTAGTGACGGTCAAAGCAGACTTTTTGTTCTGGGTTGAAAAAGCATTCCCAAATTTGCCATTCTGAAAATAACTAGTTTGTGGTATTTCAGGCCTACTTGAAATCTATCCCAAAAAGAAAATCTTACATTGAAGTTATTGATAGTGTCATTCAGAAAAACCTAAGACACACGCTAGCGTGCTGATAGAAGTGTCATTCTGTGATTAAACCTATAACTGTCACACAGCGCAAAAAAAAACAGGTCTCACATCTCTATTCAACCAAATCTGCACAGTTTTAGCTAGTCAAGTTATTTGTAGTGACCGTCAAAGCAGACTTTTTGTTCTGGGTTGAAAAAGCATTCCCAAATTTGCCATTCTGAAAATAACTAGTTTGTGGTATTTGAGGCCTACTTGAAATCTATCCCAAAAAGAAAATCTTAAATTGAAGTTATTGATAGTGTCATTCAGAAAAACCTAAGACACACGCTAGCGTGCTGATAGAAGTGTCATTCTGTGATTAAACCTATAACTGTCACACAGCGCAAAAAAAAAACAGGTCTCACATCTCTATTCAACCAAATCTGCACAGTTTTAGCTGGTCAAGTTATTTGTAGTGACCGTCAAAGCAGACTTTTTGTTCTGGGTTGAAAAAGCATTCCCAAATTTGCCATTCTGAAAATAACTAGTTTGTGGTATTTCAGGCCTACTTGAAATCTATCCCAAAAAGAAAATCTTACATTAAAGTTATTGATAGTGTCATTCAGAAAAACCTAAGACACACGCTAGCGTGCTGATAGAAGTGTCATTCTGTGATTAAACCTATAACTGTCACACAGCGCAAAAAAAAACACGTCTCACATCTCTATTCAACCAAATCTGCACAGTTTTAGCTGGTCAAGTTATTTGTAGTGACCGTCAAAGCAGACTTTTTGTTCTGGGTTGAAAAAGCATTCCCAAATTTGCCATTCTGAAAATAACTAGTTTGTGGTATTTGAGGCCTACTTGAAATCTATCCCAAAAAGAAAATCTTACATTGAAGTTATTGATAGTGTCATTCAGAAAAACCTAAGACACACGCTAGCGTGCTGATAGAAGTGTCATTCTGTGATTAAACCTATAACTGTCACACAGCGCAAAAAAAAACACGTCTCACATCTCTATTCAACCAAATCTGCACAGTTTTAGCTGGTCAAGTTATTTGTAGTGACCGTCAAAGCAGACTTTTTGTTCTGGGTTGAAAAAGCATTCCCAAATTTGCCATTCTGAAAATAACTAGTTTGTGGTATTTGAGGCCTACTTGAAATCTATCCCAAAAAGAAAATCTTACATTGAAGTTATTGATAGTGTCATTCAGAAAAACCTAAGACACACGCTAGCGTGCTGATAGAAGTGTCATTCTGTGATTAAACCTATAACTGTCACACAGCGCAAAAAAAAACAGGTCTCACATCTCTATTCAACCAAATCTGCACAGTTTTAGCTGGTCAAGTTATTTGTAGTGACCGTCAAAGCAGACTTTTTGTTCTGGGTTGAAAAAGCATTCCCAAATTTGCCATTCTGAAAATAACTAGTTTGTGGTATTTCAGGCCTACTTGAAATCTATCCCAAAAAGAAAATCTTACATTGAAGTTATTGATAGTGTCATTCAGAAAAACCTAAGACACACGCTAGCGTGCTGATAGAAGTGTCATTCTGTGATTAAACCTATAACTGTCACACAGCGCAAAAAAAAACAGGTCTCACATCTCTATTCAACCAAATCTGCACAGTTTTAGCTGGTCAAGTTATTTGTAGTGACCGTCAAAGCAGACTTTTTGTTCTGGGTTGAAAAAGCATTCCCAAATTTGCCATTCTGAAAATAACTAGTTTGTGGTATTTCAGGCCTACTTGAAATCTATCCCAAAAAGAAAATCTTACATTGAAGTTATTGATAGTGTCATTCAGAAAAACCTAAGACACACGCTAGCGTGCTGATAGAAGTGTCATTCTGTGATTAAACCTATAACTGTCACACAGCGCAAAAAAAAACAGGTCTCACATCTCTATTCAACCAAATCTGCACAGTTTTAGCTGGTCAAGTTATTTGTAGTGACCGTCAAAGCAGACTTTTTGTTCTGGGTTGAAAAAGCATTCCCAAATTTGCCATTCTGAAAATAACTAGTTTGTGGTATTTCAGGCCTACTTGAAATCTATCCCAAAAAGAAAATCTTACATTGAAGTTATTGATAGTGTCATTCAGAAAAACCTAAGACACACGCTAGCGTGCTGATAGAAGTGTCATTCTGTGATTAAACCTATACCTGTCACACAGCGCAAAAAAAAACAGGTCTCACATCTCTATTCAACCAAATCTGCAGTGTTTTAGCTGGTCAAGTTATTTGTAGTGACCGTAAAAGCAGACTTTTTGTTCTGGGTTGAAAAAGCATTCCCAAATTTGCCATTCTCAAAATTGTGGTGAACGGGAACAATGAGGAAAACATCTAATAAGGGACGCGGACGTGGACATGGTCGTGGTGGTGTTAGTGGACCCTCTGGTGCTGGGAGAGGACGTGGCCGTTCTGCCACAGCCACACGTCCTAGTGAACCAACTACCTCAGGTCCCAGTAGCCAGCAGAATTTACAGCGATATTTGGTGGGGCCCAATGCCGTTCTAAGGATGGTAAGGCCTGAGCAGGTACAGGCATTAGTCAATTGGGTGGCCGACAGTGGATCCAGCACGTTCACATTATCTCCCACCCAGTCTTTTGCAGAAAGCGCACAGATTGCGCATGCAAACCAAGCCCATCGGTCTGTCACATCACCCCCATGCATATCAGGGAAACTGTCTGAGCCTCAAGTTATGCAGCAGTCTCTTATGCTGTTTGAAGACTCTGCTGCCAGGGTTTCCCAAGGGCATCCACCTAGCCCTTCCCCAGGGGTGGAAGAGATAGAATGCACTAACGCACAACCCCTTTTTTTTCCTGATGATGAGGACATGGGAATACCACCTCAGCACGTCTCTGATGATGACGAAACACAGGTGCCAACTGCTGCGTCTTTCTGCAGTGTGCAGACTGAACAGGAGGTCAGGGATCAAGACTGGGTGGAAGACGATGCAGGGGACGATGAGGTCCTAGACCCCACATGGAATGAAGGTCATGCCACTGACTTTCACAGTTCGGAGGAAGAGGCAGTGGTGAGACCGAGGAAACAGCGTAGCAAAAGAGGGAGCAGTGGGCAAAATCAGAACACCCGCCGCCAAGAGACTCCGCCTGCTACTAACCGCCGCCATCTGGGACCGAGCACCCCAAAGGCAGCTTCAAGGAGTTCCCTGGCATGGCACTTCTTCAAACAATGTGCTGACGACAAGACCCGAGTGGTTTGCACGCTGTGCCATCAGAGCCTGAAGCGAGGCATTAACGTTCTGAACCTTAGCACAACCTGCATGACCAGGCACCTGCATACAAAGCATGAACTGCAGTGGAGTAAACACCTTAAAAACAAGGAAGTCACTCAGGCTCCCCCTGCTACCTCTTCTGCTGCTGCCGCCTCGGCCTCTTCTGCTGCTGCCGCCGCCTCGGCCTCTTCTGCTGCTGCTGCCGCCGCCTCGGCCTCTTCCTCCGCCTCTGGAGGAACGTTGGCACCTGCCGCCCAGCAAACATGGGATGTACCACCAACACCACCACCTGCGTCACCAAGCATCTCAACCATGTCACACGGCAGCGTTCAGCTCTCCATCTCACAAACATTTGAGAGAAAGCGTAAATTCTCACCTAGCCACCCTCGATCCCTGGCCCTGAATGCCAGCATTTCTAAACTACTGGCCTATGAAATGCTGTCATTTAGGCTGGTGGACACACACAGCTTCAAACAGCTCATGTCACTTGCTGTCCCACAGTATGTTGTTCCCAGCCGCCACTACTTCTCCAAGAGAGCCTTGCCTTCCCTGCACAAACAAGTGTCCGATAAAATCAAGTGTGCACTGCGCAACGCCATCTGTGGCAAGGTCCACCTAACCACAGATACGTGGACCAGTAAGCACGGCCAGGGACGCTATATCTCCCTAACTGCACACTGGGTAAATGTAGTGGCGGCTGGGCCCCAGGCGGAGAGCTATTTGGCGCACGTCCTTCCGCCGCCAAGGATCGCAGGGCAACATTCTTTGCCTCCTGTCTCCTCCTCCTCCTACTCAGCTTCCTCCTCCTCTTCTTCCACCTGCTCATCCAGTCAGCCACACACCTTCACCACCAACTTCAGCACAGCACGGGGCAAACGTCTGCACGCCATTCTGAAACTCATATGTTTGGGGGACAGGCCCCACACCGCACAGGAGTTGTGGCGGGGTATAGAACAACAGACCGACGAGTGGTTGCTGCCGGTGAGCCTCAAGCCCGGCCTGGTGGTGTGCGATAATGGGCGAAATCTCGTTGCAGCTCTGGGACTAGCCGGTTTGATGCACATCCCTTGCCTGGCGCATGTGCTAAATTTGGTGGTGCAGAAGTTCATTCGCAACTACCCCGACATGTCAGAGCTGCTGCATAAAGTGCGGGCCGTCTGTTCGCGCTTCCGGCGTTCACACCCTGCCGCTGCTCGCCTGTCTGCGCTACAGCGTAACTTCGGCCTTCCCGCTCACCGCCTCATATGCGACGTGCCCACCAGGTGGAACTCCACCTTGCATATGCTGGACAGACTGTGCGAGCAGCAGCAGGCCATAGTGGAGTTTCAGCTGCAGCACGCATGGGTCAGTCGCACTGCGGATCAGACCCACTTCACCACCAATGACTGGGCCTCCATGCGAGACCTGTGTGCCCTGTTGCGCTGTTTCGAGTACTCCACCAACATGGCCAGTGGAGATGACGCCGTTATCAGCGTTACAATACCACTTCTATGTCTCCTTGAGAAAACACTTAGGGCGATGATGGAAGAGGAGGTGGCCCAGGAGGAAGAGGAGGAAGAGGGGTCATTTTTAGCACTTTCAGGCCAGTCTCTTCGAAGTGACTCAGAGGGAGGTTTTTTGCAACACCAGAGGCCAGGTACAAATGTGGCCAGACAGGGCCCACTACTGGAGGACGAGGAGGACGAGGATGAGGAGGAGGTGGAGGAGGATGAGGATGAAGCATGTTCACAGCGGGGTGGCACCCAAAGCAGCTCGGGCCCATCACTGGTGCGTGGCTGGGGGGAAACACAGGACGATGACGATACGCCTCCCACAGAGGACAGCTTGTCCTTACCTCTGGGCAGCCTGGCACACATGAGCGACTACATGCTGCAGTGCCTGCGCAACGACAGCAGAGTTGCCCACATTTTAACGTGTGCGGACTACTGGGTTGCCACCCTGCTGGATCCCTGGTACAAAGACAATGTGCCCACCTTACTTCCTACACTGGAGCGTGATAGGAAGATGCGCGAGTACAAGCGCACGTTGGTAGACGCGCTACTGAGAGCATTCCCAAATGTCACAGGGGAACCAGTGGAAGCCCAAGGCGAAGGCAGGGGAGGAGCAAGAGGTCGCCAACGCAGCTGTGTCACGCCCAGCTCCTCTGAGGGCAGGGTTAGCATGGCAGAGATGTGGAAAAGTTTTGTCAACACGCCACAGCTAAGTGCACCACCACCTGATATGGAACGTGTTAGCAGGAGGCAACATTTCACTAACATGGTGGAACAGTACCTGTGCACACCCCTCCACGTACTGACTGATGGTTCGGCCCCATTCAACTTCTGGGTCTCCAAATTGTCCACGTGGCCAGAGCTAGCCTTTTATGCCTTGGAGGTGCTGGCCTGCCCGGCGGCCAGCGTTTTGTCTGAACGTGTATTCAGCACGGCAGGGGGCGTCATTACAGACAAACGCAGCCGCCTGTCTACAGCCAATGTGGACAAGCTGACGTTCATAAAAATGAACCAGGCATGGATCCCACAGGACCTGTCCATCCCTTGTGCAGATTAGATATTAACTACCTCCCCTTAACAATATATTATTCTACTCCAGGGCACTTCCTCATTCAATACTATTTTTAATTTCATTTTACCATTATATTGCGGGGCAACCCAAAGTTGAATGAACCTCTCCTCTGTCTGGGTGCCGGGGCCTAAATGTGTGACAGTGGCCTGTTCCAGTGGTGGGTGACGTGAAGCCTGATTCTCTGCTATGACATGAATACAGATCTGCGCTGACATAAGGCCAGATTCTCTGTTACGGGACCGCTCTCCTCTGCCTGGGTGCCTGGGCCTAAATGTGTGACAGTGGCCTGTTCCAGTGGTGGCTGACGTGAAGCCTGATTCTCTGCTATGACATGAATACATATTCTGCGCTGACATAAAGCCAGAATCTCTGTTACAGGACCGCTCTCCTCTGTCTGGGTGCCGGAGCCT